>NC_060276.1:2199124-2199586 GCF_021613505.1 Equus quagga
CCCCCCCCCCCCCCCCCCCCCCCCCCCGCGCCCGGAGCGCGTCTGGGCGCCCTCAGGGCCTGTGCGGCGGGCGGCTCGGCAGCAGCGCGGCGACCTCACGATGTCAGCCCGCCGGGCGCTCCCGAGGGCAGAGGCGCAAAATCCAAACTTACCAGGCACCTCGGCCACGGCGACGGGATGCTCTGCAGCCAGCGCCAGGGCCAGCGGCGGACCACAGTCAGAGAAGAGAAACTGGGAAACCGGCTGCCCTTCCAGCCCGAGCGGGCCGCTCTCCCTTGGCGCCCAGCAAGAGGGCAGCTCTCCGTCCTCGCCGCCTCCCAGGGCGTCCCGACTGAGCCACCGCAGCTCCCTCGCCCCCTCGCCACCTGCTGAGACGGGCCTCCGCCCAGGGCCTCCTCGGCCCAGCTCGGCTGGCGGACCCCGGCTCCGCGGACTGCCAGGCTGCAGGCCCTGCAGCCCCCC
>NC_060276.1:2199686-2204484 GCF_021613505.1 Equus quagga
CCCCCCCCCGGCAGGCCCGTGGCCAAGGCCGCCGCCTCCGAGAAGCCCTCCTGGGCAGCGCCTCCGGGAGGTGGCGGGGCTCCAGGCCGAGTCTCCGCCTGGTCACGGGGCGCCACTTGGGAGGCGCGGTCTGCGCGGCTGTCGGTTGGTCTGTCCAGCGCAGAGGAGCGGGGCCTGGCGCGGGCGGGGAGCGGGCGGGGCCGGGGCGGCGTGGGAACAGGGCGCGGGGCGGCGGGGGGGGCGGGGGGGACGGGGGGGGGCGGGGGGGTGGGCACGGAGCATGCGCGGCGCGGTAGGAAGGCAGCCCAGGCCCGCGGTCGCCCGGCGGGCCCCACGGGGTCCCCGCGCACCCCGGGGCACTTCCACTTCCCGTCTGGGCGGCTTCGAGGGCTCAGGGTCGCAGTGCTTAGTCCACCACAGGCCCCACCCCAGGGGATAGGGGAGGGGCAACATTGATCAGCACCTCCCATGGGTCAGACCCCCGGGCTTTATGTCCATCCAGTCATCCGTCCATCCATCTGGGATCTGCCGGACCCCTGTGGGACAGCTAACACCAAGTGGCCTGGCCTTGGCCACCCAGTAAGGGACCAGCCCACTTGAGCCAGGAGAGTGAAGATGAGAAAGTGGGGGGCAATGTGCAGACAGATGGAGGGGAGAGAGGAGAAGAGCGAGAAGTGAAGAGCTGCTGGGTGTGTGGGTCTTTCCCTCAGGTCCCCCCGTGTGACTGTCAAACTAGTCCGCAGGGTAGGCATAGGGGTCTCCATTTTGCCACAGGTCACCATCCATGTCGCAAAACCAGCATTGAAATCTAGGGCTGACTTGGAACACGTGCTCTGTTGACAATGATGAGTTTCTTGAAAAATCAGGAATATGAAAAAGGCTGTCAAAGAAAAGCAACAAGGAAAACCCAGCCAGTCTGCATGTCCCGCCCCTTCCACCCAGCCTCTGGGCTGTTGGGAATTGAGCACAATGGGGTGGGCCCCCTCTCTGTCTCCCAGCTGTACCTTTCCTCACAAAACCAGAGCTCAGGCCTCCCTTCGCCTCAAACGGCCCCGGGCCCTGGCCAGGAGATCCTGGGCCGCAGGGAGACGCCCTCAGCAGGCCAGGCCAAGGCTTCCAGGACTGCAGTCGTCCCCCCGTCTTAGGGGGAGAGCTGGGACACCCACTCAGGGTGCTTCAGACCACAGGGAGCAGGGCTCCCGGGGGCCCCCTGCAGCACAGCTTTGGGGGTCCGTCCCTGGAACAGAGGCAGGGAGGTCCTCTGTGGCCCTTGGCTGTGAGCCCTGATGCCCAATCTTGTCCTCTCACTGGGGGGCTGGCTGGGCAGGCCTGGCCCTGGGCTCTCGAGGTATAGTGGGGCGAATGGTGTCCCCTCAAAAGATACGCACGCGTCCTAACTCCGGGAACCTGTGGATGTGACCTTTTTTGAAAAAGTGTCTTTGCAGATGTGGTGAAGTTAAGGATCTTGAGATGAGATCATTCTGGGTTATCCAGGTGGGCCCTAAATCCAATGACAAGTGTCCTTATAAGAGAGAGAAGAGAGGGGCCAGTCCAGTGGCATAGTGGTTAAGTTTACATGCTCCACTTCAGCAGCCCCAGGGTTTGCAGGTTTGGATCCTGGGTGCGGACCCACACACCACCCATCAAGCTGTGCTGTGGTGGCGTCCCACATACAAAATAGAGAAAGATTGGCACAGATGTTAGCTCAGCAACAATCTTCCTCACCAAAAAACAACAACAACAAAAAGACAGAAGGGAGACACAGAGGAGAAGGCCACGTGAAGATAGAGGCAGAGATAAGACTGATGCAGCCCCAAGCCCAGGAATGCCTGGAGCCCCCCAAAACTGGAAGAGGCAAGGAAGAGTCCTCCCCTAGAGCCTTTGGAGGGAGCGCAGCCCTGCTGGCACCCTAATTTTGGGCTTCTGGCCTCCAGCATCGCCGCAGGGGAGGATGGGGTGTGCTGGGAACAGGCAGCTGCAATGGGGCCATAAAAGAGAGTGGGGAGACCGTGCACAATTGTCTTCAACGGTTTGGGGTGACCATATGGGTGGTGGCAGCGTGGTTACAGCTAGTCTGGAGAGCATCAGAATGCCCAAGGCAGAAGCGATAGACGTAGGAAGAGAAAGGGATGAACCCACAATGGTATCCATCGGGAGATAAACTTCCCTTCCAGAAGTTTTTCAACTTTTCATGATGAAGAATTTCAAACACGTGCCCAGCCCAGAGAGAGTAATATAATGAAAGTCCATGGATGCACCAGTCAGCTCCCACAATGATTCGTGCAGGGCCATCTGGCTCGCTCTCTCCTCCCATCCGCTTCCCCTTATTGTGGCCAGGGGGCCTGGGACCTTCTCTGAGAGGCAGCCTCACCTGCTGCAGGCAGAGATGGTGCCCCGAGGGCAGCAAGCCCAGCGTGGGCCACTCTGCAGCAGATCCTGGGGACCTCAGCAGGGAAGGGGCCTGGACAAGGGGCCCAGGGCCAAGGCAAGTCGTCAGTGGGAAGGGAGTGAGCCCCTCGCTCAGCGGGGAGGGGTCCGAGCCAGCAGGGGGAGGGAGGAGGCCAGGCCTAAGGAGGGGGCAGGAGCCAGGTGGAGCCTGCAGGAAGTGAACCCCTCCCCCCAGGGCCAGCTGAAGGGTCTGGGGGACATGCAGCCTTTGATGTCCTCCCAACCCCAGACACTAATTGAGGATGACAGACAGAGCTCAGGCCGAGAGCATGTGAGGTGAGCTGGTTTGTGGACGGATGGACGGCATGAGCTGTTTCCACGTGGATCTCCGACTTCTGCACCCCCGCCGAAAAAGCAGAGTGCGTGGATGGGTGGAGGAGGGCTGTCCAAGCTGCAGCCCTGAGACATGCTGGCCCTGGGGCGTGCAGGCGCTGGGGAAGCACGTGGCAATCAGTGCCCCAGGTCGCCTGGGCTGCTCCTTGACCCTCTGTAAGGGTCAGAGCACTGCGTGACTCATGTAATGGATGATGTCATGTCACACGTGGGCCAAGTCCTTATAACCCTGGGGCTCCTGAGGCTTGATGGGGACCCTCATGGTGAGGTTGGTGGGGCCAGAGGCTGGGCTTTGGTGCCCGGGGGGGGGGGCAAGACCCTCCCCTCAGAGCAGGCCAGCTTGGCGTCCATGGGCCTGAAGCACAGCCAGCGCGGCAGCTTCTCTGACGGCTGCCGCAGCTGCTCTGGCCCCTGAACTTTCCAGAGGGGCTACCACTGTCCCTCTGCTTTCCCTCCTCCATGTGGCCACCACTGTCCCTCCCAGTGTGACTACAAACGTCCCTTGACTGTTCTCCTCCTAGGTGTCATCCCCCCCTCCCCACCCCATGCCACACTGCCCCAGGCTGCACCCAGGACCCAGCCTCCTTCCATCCTTAAGTCTTGGCTCTGGCACTGGGCTGCCTTCTCCTGTGCACTTCCTCGGTCTTGCCCCAGAGAAAGAGGAGCCCTCCTCCTTGGACAGAAAAGGGACCCTTCCCTTCCGCCCAAGTGGGCGGTTTCGGCCGTGGGCCGCTCAGATCACTAACAGTCGCTCTAGGAACGTCATGCACAGCTGGGCTTTACCCCATCAGATCTGTCTCTGGATTTGGGCATGGGGGTTACCATGCCTTGAGCTGCATGGAGGACGGACAGACACTTGAACAAAAAGGGGGTTCCCTTAGCAAGGAAGAAGGGTGGAATGGCCGACAGGGCAGCCAGCAACGTCCTGTCTCCAGGTATTCCTTCAGGGGACAGGGGCTGCACCCAGGAAGATCACCAATATTGGGGACCTGAAAGAGCTATCCAGCCTTGTCCTGGTGTCCCTGTGGGGGGAAAGCTCACCTTCTCACAGCTCAGGACAGCTGCTCAGCCTGAGGCTGACCTGCAGTGGGGCTGCCCCTCGCTTCCCAATGCCCGCCCCCACTAGTGGCCATGCTCGCCCCATCCCCTGGCACCTTGTCCACACTTGGGAGGGGGTGGGCCTGGTGAGGCACATCTATACGTGGATTCATCCTCCGGCCACCCGGAGCTTTCCATGATGCCCCATGTCTGCCCCTAGCCTAGACCTCTCCTCCGAGTCTGTGCCCGAGTCCCATCCCCACCTGGAGTTTCCAACTCACATGTCCAAAACAGACGTAGGTTTCTACCCAGGCCAGTGCTTTTCCTGAGTCCTCAGCTGCAGTGAATGGAACCCCCATACACCTGTGGCAAAGGGCACAACTCAGGGACATGGCCCTCACTCACTTTCCCCATCTGATCACTCCTAGTGTTTGGTTAGCTCTCCGTGTGTTTTCGGTCTGTGAAATCTGCCCTAGCAGCTCCGCGACACTGCCGCTACTACGGTTCAGACCACCATCATCTCTCGAAGGACAAGTCAATGCCCCTCCACAGTCTTTCTGCATCCACTCTGCCCCCCCCCACCCATAATTCTTCCACAGGGAAGCCAGAGAAAGTGCCTGAAAATATAGTTTTATCATGTCACACACACGCACATGAGTGCACTGCACCACTGACTTCAGACTTTTCATGGGTCTCCAACTCTTTCAGGTAAAGATCAGCCTCTTCCTGAGGCCGATGAGGACTACACAGTCTGTTCTCTCCAGCCTCAGCGCACAGCACCCTCTCTCTCTCTCTGCTCCAGCCGCACTGGAGCCACACTGATACTCACCATGTTCCTTTCAGCCCCAGGACCTATACACATGCAGTGCCCTCAGCTAATGTGGAACTCACTTCCCACAAGAAGAGCAGAAATGCCAGGTCTGCCCTCTCCCGGCTTTCCTCACAGCTAGGGTGTGGGCACATGACCCTGCCCCGCCAA
>NC_060276.1:2214484-2275599 GCF_021613505.1 Equus quagga
CATGAGACGCCCGCCATCCTTCAGCTCATTCCCTCTGTGCTTCCATCGGCCACAGTATGATGTGATTGATAAAGACTGCTCATGGCACAGGGGTCTCCCAGTGACACCTGCTAACAGCACCCACCCCCTGCAGGAGCAGGCGTCTGTAGTGGAGCACCTGCTTGTGGCTGGGAGTTGGGAAGGACGTGCTTAACCTCTCCAGGATGGGTCTGGGGGCCAACAAGCCAGAGGAGCTTAAGGTGTGGGTCCCTGGGGGGACAGTGGTGGGGCGAGTGGGCCTTGATCTTCTATCTCTTGGAATTGGGTGCTAAGGCTGAAGTCTGAAGGGGAGCAAGTCTGGTGGAGAGAGTGGAGCCCCTAATCTGGGCTGAGCAGCAGGCACACCCCCTTGCCTGAGAAGCCCTCTCAGGAGGCCCAGGTAACGCTCGTGCCTTCCTGCAGACCCCTGCCAGCGGGGTGCCGCTGGTCATGGGTCGAGAGGAGCTGCGGAGAGAGCAGGGAGAGGCCCTGGGACTGGGGAGTCGGGGCAAAGCTTCAGTGTGTGTGTGCGTGTGGCATGTATCTGTGTGGGTGAGCAAGTGTGTGTGTGTGGCTTATGTGTGTGTATGAGTGAGTGTGTGTGTGTGTGTGGGGGCGGCGCTGGGCAGGGTGGCTTCTCTCTCAGCCTGTATAACCTTCTCTGACCAGAGTCTGAGACTTCCAGCGGCTGCCATCTTCCCCATGAATTGGAGCAAGAACACATGGGCTGACTCCAGCCAACTGAGGAGGCTGAGCGGACTGGTTGCTGAGGGAGCCGCTGTCCCCAATTTCCTACCCTGTCCCCATTCCCCAAAGCTCTGGTGCTTTACTCATGTCCCAGATGGTTGACAGCACCTTTCACGTTTTTCTCTCAGGCTCCCTCTTGTGCCCTCTGTCCAGCTCGCAGTCCAAGTCCATGTCAGTCCAGCCCCTTACTGTCCCTGCCTGTAGCCAGGGGCAGCTGGAGAGTCCCCAGGAGTGGAGAAGCCCTCACCCCACCCGCTGCCCCCTTTCCAGTGGGCGGGACCAGATCTGCAGCTGACATGACAGGAACAGCAGCTCGGTGAGCTGACAGCCCTCCCTGGAGCCCAGTGCAGATGCTGCGGGCGCCACCCCCCGGCCCTGCGCCCCAGCTGGCCCCAGCTTAGCTCCCTTCTGCAGAGGTGGACACTATCTGGCAAATGGCCACTGGGACCCCGCTATGGAGTGGTCCCTGAACAATGAAAGAGAGAGGCCTGCTGGCTGCTTAGGGGGGCCAAATTGGTGCCTGGGAACTGGCCTTGAGTAGTTCCCTCACAGGGGCTTGGCATGGGGACCTGAGTCTTGCTCTGTGGACACATTACGGTGGCCACCCTGGGCTTCGGGGAACAAGTCCACCGGAGCAGGGCTCCAGAGACTCTCCTAGCAGCCAGGTCCCCAGGGAGCCAACGATGTCTGGGTAAGCGGAGATCTGGGCTCAGGGTGGCCTTGAGGGAGAGCTTGGTGAGCCTGTGCCCCAGTGGTCACCTTGTAGGCCCCAGAGCTCCGTCTTTCTGAAGGTTTAGGGCTGGAGAGGCAGCGCAAGCCTGCTCCTGCGATGGACAGCTCCCATCATTGTTATGTAAGTTGCTGCTCTTTCCATCTGGTGTGTTCCAGACGTGCTGGGCTCCTGGCGAACTCGGGAAGCTGGCCAAGGGGGCTGCATCAGGAACTTGTGCTCGAGCTGGCTGCCAGCACCACTGCAGGGGTGACGCTTCCTGGCTCTGCTCTTTAAGCAACCTGGCCTGGGCAGTTTCTCCTCCCTGGTCCTTTTGTCCAGCACTGCCTGCCTGTGCCCACGGAGACAGGTGCCATAGGGCTGTGGGGGCCTCAGGGAGCAGAGGGCACATGAGTGCCTCTGAAGCGTAAGGTGAATGTCCCCAGGCGCATGTAGAAGGGCGATGGGGAGGGGCGGAGGAAGCAGGGAGGCATTCTCACATAGGGGACAGCACTTGTCAAGTGTACTATGTCCCCTAGGCTAAGCTGCAATGAGTTCTCCCAGCATTCCCTACTCTTTATGGTCCCCGGTTAGGGTTGACCACAGGAGATATCTTTGAGAGATTTGGAAGGGAGAAATGAAACAGGGGTCACTTTTTTTTAATGCTCAGAAGGTTGCTGTGGCAGGGGCTCAACTGACCTGCTGCTGCCACCAAATTGCCTCCTTCTGCTTCTCCAAGTGCTGGGCTGGGGGCGAGTGTGGCTCTGTGGGAACTGTGTCCACCTCCTGAGGGTGACCTGCACCGTCCAGGTTTGAGGTGGTGGGACACGATGTGGTTTCCAGTTCGTCCTTACCCTGCCCCTCCACTTCTGGGCTGTCTCTGCTTTCCTCGCACCAGCCCTGCTGATCCCAGGCCCCGAAGCAGCAGTGGCCCTGACTTCGAGGGCTGTATGCCCGGGGTACATTGTTTGTAGCCCTCGCGGGGGTGGGGGGAGTTCTTTCGAAGGAACCTTAACCAGCAGGCACAGCACAGCCCGGCCTGGAGAGCAGAGCTTGTTCCCAGAGGCCTTCCCTGCGCCAGGCCCTCATCCACTCCACCCACAGGGACCTCCCTGCCTGGGGCAGTCCCACCCTGGCTGCCCCTAGTCTCGGACTGCTGGTTCCTCATGGCACCTTGCTGTGCCTTGCCTTCCTGGGGCACACAGCTCTCCTGCCTTGCAGTCCTCATTGCCTTTGCTGTTCAGGCCACTTTCTCTTTAACTTTTTTCCAAGTGGGCAAGAAAGTCTGCAATCTCATGCCGTGGGTCACGGTTTAAGGAACAGCTCAGACTTAGGACTGCCCAAGAAGCCTCGCCTTCTCCTTCTATGCTCCGTCTTCCGCTCCCTCAGGAGGCCCCTGAGGGGCAGCCAGCTGAGGGCTGGCTCCCAGTTGTGACACCTCTCCCAAGGGCCTATTGTGACTTTTAACTGACACGCTGGATGTGACCTCACAAGTATGACACCCGGCAGAGTGCAGGGCTCAGGGACAGGAATTCCCTCCCATCTTCTTCCCCACAGAGCAGCTCTCAGTGCAGATGGGCTAGGCCTTCTCAGCCCGGGGAGGCCTTCAAGCTGGGGCCCCTTGCCAGTCCAGAGCCTCCCAGTGAGTGGCTCGGCCCAGAGCAGGAGGAGCTGCAGTGCTCGTGCTCACGCCTTTGTCTTAGCTGCCTGCAAAAGAGAACGGCTTCAGAAGGGAAAGGCCTTCAAGACCTTGGGCTCTTTTTCTCTCCAGTTGTACAGAGATATGATGGGCTGGCCTGGCTTCAAACACGGCTTCAAAGAGAAAAACTGCATTGGAACCTGTGACAACACCAACCACAGATTAGGAAGCTCTCCAGCCAGATAGCACTATGTCTGGCCAGAGGTAGGGAGCCAGCTGGGCCAGCAGCACCTCCTCAGGACTGGGGCAGGAGTCAGGCTGCCCCCAAGTCAAGGGTCGCAGTGGGAAAGTCATAGAAAAACAGAAGACAAATCTCTGGTTAGATTAATGAAATTTAAGGACACAGGCCACAGGAGCAGTGGAATGTCATCGTGGAGACCCAGTCAGATAATGTGGGAAGTGGGGGACGATGTGGACATGTTGGCAAAATCAAACACCTTCACAAGCCAACGTGGGTCCTATACATAAAATGGCAACAGCGACAATTACAAAAATAATCAGCAGAGGGAAGGGTCGGAAGCAAACAGCAGATAGAAGGTGCATCGCAAAGGGAATGAGCCAAAACCAGGAGGACTCTAGACCAAAAAACCCAAAAAGAACTCTATAGAGGCAAAGAAATTCCGGAAAACACGATTTCTCAAAACCAAAGAGAATTTAAAGAAGAGATGTAGGGCTCAAAGAAGAGGTCATAAGAAAACAGAAGGAAATGAAAGGAAGATAGCAGAAGAGAAAAATAGAAATATTACTAAGAGGAAGGCCACGCTGAGAGCAGGAACAACTTGAGTAAATATGAGCAAGGAGGCCACATACGGCCATCTGGGGACACGGTGACAAGGCTTGAAGAAGTCACACCATACAAAGTGGGAGGGAACAGAGGACTGGAGAGAAGATAGCAAAGGAGATGCAATATATATAGCATTGATCTTCCTGGAAAAGAGAACAATAAAGAGGAGAAAATTCTCCTGGGAGGAATCATGCTGCTTTCAGCCGCTCCACATGAACCGCTGCTGAACACAGTGGGCGAGGCCACTCTGCTTCTCAGGACAAGACAATTCGTTCCAAGGATATTATGTCCATCCAGCTTGTCCTTCAAGTCTAAAAGCAGAAAGTCAAAATTCCCATTGGACAGTACGTCTAGCCAACGAAAAGCTGACTCGAAATAAAGAACTTAGAAATGGAAGCACAGTCCTGAGCATTGAACCCACTGATATGCAGGGCTAACATCACACGACTGTGGGGTTGCTTCGGTCTGCCTCAGGACAGAGTGCAAACCATAACGGCCTTGACAATAGAAAAGGAATAATCTAACAAAAACCAGAGGTGAGGACTGAGGAGGTGGGAGGAAGAGTGCGGGGCGGCTTCTTCATTTGTCAGAGCAGAGACTCATCAAGCACTGCGTCGGAACATGGAACTAAACGTAATAGTTCAAATATTGCAAAAAGCTTAGCATTTTTCACAGTTTCATTCCTTAACTTTTGTGGGATCTTTTAGAAACTAATACTTCTTTGTAAAGAAACATTTATTACAAGTTCAACAATTCTTTCAGTTTCTTTTTCTTTGTTCACAATCAAATAAAATGACCATAATACTTTAGGTTAAACAGAGCGTATACTACAATGATCTCATTTTTACTGGGATACAATGCACACACCGTAAAACTCACCTTTTAGTGTATAATTCAGTGTATTTAATACTTTCACAAAGTTGTACAACCATTATCACTATCCACTCCCAGAACATTTCCATCGCTCCCAAAGGACACCCAGTGCCCATTAGCAGTCACTCCCCCTACCCCCTCCCCTGGCCCCCAGCACCCACTCATCTGTCTCTGTCACCGTGGATTTGCCTCTTTGGGACATTTCATATCAATGGAATCACACAGCACGTGGTCTTTTGAGTCTGGTGTCTTTCACTAAGTTCACTGGATGATCCCATTTTGGGGAAATAGTTTCACCTCACCCCCCTGTTCCTGCATCTGGCCAGCTTTCTATCTTCACGCACCTAGGTCTGGGCAATGTTGATAATGAGGATTTCTGAGTTCTGGGATATGGGGTGGATTCGATCTTGTCTCTGGACTTTTCTGGAACACCTGACTCATTACCCCGTGTGTGTATCCTCTCTTCTCTCCTTGCCAGTTGTCTCATGGCAGTCTCTATCTCCAGCTCAATTATTTATTTGAGAAGCATTTGCTGTGCGCCTCCTGTGTGCAGTTGAGATGGTAGGAGTTTCCCAATAGCCTGGCGAGGGGCGTGGGCTTGTGGATGAGGAAGAGAGAGGAGTCAAGGAAGATGTGGAGGCTTCCAGCCTGGGCAACTGGCTCGGTAACTACTGATCCACAGATGTGTCCATCCAGGGGCGGGGGACGTGTTCCTCATCTGGGCAGTTCTTGGGTTGGGAGAGAGAAGGGCCCTGGTTGAGGGGCCGGAAGTCAAACTATGCAAGTGCAGGCTATTCCCCCTGCAGGCAGCCTCACTCAGCGTGCCCTGCTGGAGACTGCCTCCCCAACCACGCTGGCATCTGTGGCCACAGGCTCCTCTCAGGCTCCTTTCTAGGTCAAGGCAGCTTTCATGGCTGTCCTGGGAAACCAGCTCTGAGGACACACACGGTTTATGTGGGGAAAGAAACAGACTCGAGCCCAAACAAGCTACTCTTGTGTCAATCTGCCCTTGGTGCGAGGTGTGTGTGTGTTGGGGGTGCGGGGGGCGGGGGAGCTTCCCACAGATGGAGCCAGGCACCCTCTACGGGAAACCAATATTTCCCAGAGCCTGATGGGGCCCTCCCCCAGTGCCCCGCCTCCCCAGCTCTGGAACCGCATTGGGTGATAGGGACCAGGCAGGAGGCCAGAAGTATTGCTCCCTTTCCAGCAGCCTCCCAGTAAGAGATGGGAGAGGGCACTGCCAGCCCCCTCCGCTTCCCAGCAACAGCTGAAGGAGCTTGGCTTGGCTCGAAACTTCTCAATGTGTGCAGAGGGATGCTAGTGCTGTCCCCTTTCTGTCTGTCTCTGTCTTTCTCTCCCTGCCTCTCTCTCTTGATCTCCTGTCACACACACAAACGTGAAGCCGAGAGGCCCCTGAGAAAAGCTGAGACCCCACCGGGTACAAGGTAACTCTCTGTGGCTTCCAGTCAAAGCCAAGAATGATCTAGCCCTTCCTGTTCTGGGAACCGTGCTGTTTCCTAGACAACGCGTTTTGTGTAATCATGGTCAAGGCAACGTACATTTCTGCTCAGAATCAAGGTCACAGTATAATACCAATTCACCAAGGCAACAGCAGACGACGCATCTGACCTGGGAGATGGGATTTGCAAGGAAAACCACATGCAGAGTGCTTGTTCCCAGCCTGCTGAGCTAACCTTCCTTGACAGAGGGGCATGGCGATTCTGCACCATTAAATAGGCTTTCCTCTGGTGGAATCTGGAATCCACATCCTTAAAAGGCACAGAGTCTTTTGTAAGTTCCACATATGTAATTTGTCACACAGAGCCAGCTAGGCAGATAGTTCCACTGGTAAACCAACGTGTCACAATAGGAGCCATTCTACCTGACCTGGCTTCAGGTAGTGAGTTTGGTCTGCAAACCCATACAAGTCCCCTCACCCTTTGTAAACGAGCCCCGCACCGCTCCAGCCCCAGCTGAGCATTTGATGAACTCTGCCACCACCTCACTGGGGGACCAAGGCTGACGCCTGCCCTTCATGGGTCTCAGATGAACGGGCTCTGATGAACAGTGGTTCTAGAACAAAACCTCGTAGCTCAAGGTTTGATCTTGTTTCTAATTTCTTGGCCCAAGGCCAGTTGTCAGGCACCCTCTAGCTCGTGTGTCTCTTCTCTGACACCCTGAGATCAGACAGATGGCAGTGCCCCTCTATTTTGTTAAGTGTGGGCCTGCGGCCATCCTGCAGTCGGTGGGGCTGAGGCCACCTGCTTGGACGACAGAGAGGAGGGGAAGCGGGAGCCCCGCAGGCCTGTCGGGCACGGCCTTTGTGAAGGCGAATGTCACCTAGAATGGTCTTCTCTGGATGCCCCTTGACCCCAGAGAGGAGGCCCTGCTGTCAGCCCTGGCTGGGGCTGAGGGGCATGCGTGTTGCATGTTGGGGTTGGTGGGCAGAGGGAGCAGACTTCACACACTCTTATTGTTGTTGTTGATATCAGAACTCAGGATGGCAATTCCGCATCACTTCTGGTGTCTGTCCCAAGGTGACTCCAGGCTTTTGAACTTAGGTAATGGGGTCCCACGGAAGTGACATTTGTGTGTGTGTGTGAGGAAGATTGGCCCTGAGCTAACGTCTGTTGCCAATCCTCCTCTTTTTGCTTGAGGAAGATTGTCCCTGTGTTAATATCTGTGCCAGTCTTCCTCTGTTTTGTATGTGGGACACCACCACAGCATGGCCTGAAGGGCAGTGCTAGGTCTGCGCCCAGGATCCAAATCCACAAACCCCAGGCCGCCACAGCGGAGTGTGTGAACTCAACCACTACACCACCAGGCTGGCCCCCTGCGGTGACAGTTTTTTAAAAGACCACCAGGACAAAAGCAAAGACGAAGTGTAACACCAGGTCCCAGTGGCTCCTCCCATCCATTGTGGCCACTGAGAATGCTCAGGTAACCATATTGGGTTAGTGAGCCTTCAAAAATGAATACCCATGACAATGTACAAATGTTAGGACGGGCCTTCCCTGGCCCTGATTCAAGTTAGGATGTGCAGGTGGGAGGGCAGCCATTTTGCTGGCACTTAAGCATGGCTTGTTTCTCAAAACTGCACTAGCTGAAGATTCAGTGAAACGTAGAGGGTGGTGGGGCTCCCAGACTGCAGCACCCAAGAAAGAGAGCTCCTGGGGCCCTGGGTCCTACCTGAGGCCTTGAAGATCAGTTTCAATCCCACTTCTAGGCAAGGGCAGGTGATGGGGTCTCTGCGGGGCCCATGGAGGCGGAGAAGAAGTGAGATGTGCAGCTGCCTTCTATTTACGTCCTCAACTGCCCCAGCCAGAAAGAAGGTGGTCCGGAGGAGCTAGCTGACATCTTTTGTCAAAAGAATCAAACAGCCCACACGCTGGCACCTCCCACTGGCCACCAGCACCCTCACCTCCTCTGGCTGGGACCCTAGACTCTGAGACTCTCAGACTGAGAACCCCTCCTGCCACAGACACCCTCCCCAGGGGTCTCCTGCCTCTCCTCGGTTACTGCTTACAACATCACAGGCCACCTCTGTCTCACCCACTGGCCCGGGAACCTCCCTTGGGGGTCCCTCAGAGCCCAGCAGACTCCTCCTCCACCTGAAGGAGCCATTTCCAGAAGCCCTGCCTTGGCGGCTTCTGTTTCAGAGCCCCGAGGCCTTGAGATTGAGAACTGGTCCTCAGTCAGTCAGTGAAGCTCCAAGGGCAGGGGCTGGGAGGGTGGCCAGTGGTGACACGCTGTCCTCGATCGGCTGATGGTAACATGTGTTCTAACTGAGAGAGTCCCCTGACTCAGACCAGGGGCGCCCAGGAAGGGCTGGAGGCAACCTCTGTGGTCACGTGGTCAAGTGAGGCAAGCTGGCCTGCCGGGCAACACTCTCAACTCCACTGCTTTGGTTACCAACTTTCCAAAACTTACATTCCTTTCGGATCTCATGTTCCGAGGAAGTGCCAAAAGCACTTTGTGGCAGATGCCCCTCTGAACACTTTTCCACACCTCACCTCATTGTGTCTTTACAACCCCTCCCTTCACTTATTCCACCAGTGGGTGTTGAGGCTCGGCCTGTGCCAGGCTGGGTCCTGGGGCTTATGGGAAGCCCAGGGGACAGACACGGGGAGGTAGACATCAATGGAAGGTCCCACTCTAACGTTAGAAAATAACACGCTGGGAGAGATGCTCCAAAGTGAACCTATAGGATAGAGATTAATGGGGGAAGTGGTGGGGGTGGGGCTCAGGGAAGGCACTCTGAGCAGGTGACCTTGAATCAAACCTGCAGAATGAGCAGCAGAGGACAGGAGAGGGTTCCACAGACGTGGACGCACATGTGACCAAAACTGCTGCAGGAGTTAGGAAAGCAAGGGTCAGTTTGGTGAATGGTGTGTCCAAGATGGTGCCACCAGGGAGTGGCTCTGCTGTGTTGGACTCTGTGACGGAGGGCCACCCAGGTCAGAGCTCCCGTCACCTACATCATCATCTCATGACCCCATTTCTTTCCCGGTGAGATGCCCATTTCCTTTCTGTGATCACTAGCTCCACGAGGGCAGAAGGAGCATGCGTGGGGGCCTGAGGCCCTCCCCGCTGCTAGCCCTGGGCCTGTGCACAGGAGGTGTCCTTCAAGGACAACAGACATCCATGGGCCCCCACTCTGGCCAGCCTGGACTAGGGGTTCGGGCATAGACATGGAGCTCAGAGTTCAGTGATGGAGAGGGAGAGCTCCTTGCAGACCCCACCTTCCCCACCTGGAGCCCCAAGCATGGGCTGCCAGTGACCCCAGAGTCTATTTGGAAAACTTGGCTGCAGCTGACCCCTCCTGACTCTTGCTGGTTGGCACTAAGACGCCTCTGTCCTCTCCCCACTCCCTCTCTGTACTGCCTCCATACCCTCTCCTTTGCTACCCCCTAAGCGCCCCCACCCGGCCTTCCACTGTGCCCCCGCCCCTGGCCTCACACCTCCTTTTCCTCCACCTCCTGCCTCGACTGAGGCGCGGATGTCCCCAGGGGCCACCACCTCGTACTTCTCCTCCTGCTCATGTACCACGGTGGCAGGAGAAGGGGCCGGCACTCTCTTTGCCCCACAGCGTCACTTCCTCCACCCGTGTGTACAATCTGGCCCTTCTAGCCTCGCCCCATCCAGTCAGAGCTGTCTCGAGTGTTCCTGTCTCTTGTGCATCCCACCACCCCTACCTTGCTCCCGGCCCCCGTCTGACCTCTTACACCCAAATGCCCTCTCTGGGCCCTCACCTCCTCTGTCTGTCATCCGATCTGCCCGGCACCCCGTGACCTTGGTGGGAGAGAGCGCTATTCCCTGCCCCCACTGCCCTTTGCCCAGCCGCTTCCAGGCTCCCTTTCTTCATTGCCGGGGATGTCAGGGCTGCCCCCGACCACCTCCTTGGCAACTCCGCCTTCCATGTGGCTGGGCTCAATAAATTCATCCCATTTATTGAGCACCAACTGTGTGCTAGGCACTATGCTAGGCGTTGGGATACAGCCAGGAGCCCAAATTGACCAGGTCCCTGCCCTCATGGCTGTCGCAGTCCAGACACTGAAAAGTAAACCCAGGAGTGCACAGATGATTACAAATGGGGACAAGTGCTGTGTAGGAAAATGCCAGGCCCTCTGAGAGCAGAAAAGGGTCCAAACGTAGTCTAGGAAGAGAGGGGGCAGAGAAGGGACCCTGAGGAAGAGACATTTGTGCTATAATCTGCAGGAAGAGGATGAGCAGAGCCCCATCTTTTGGGCGTTAACCTGCCACAGCTGTGTGTTTAGCTTTCTTCAGCCAGTGGCCGAGTCGTGATCGGTAAGTGCATTAGTTAGCCATTGCTGCGTAACAAATTATCACAGACTTGGCAGCTCTCACCAAAATCCACTTATTAGCTCAGAGCTCTGTTGGCCAGAAGGCCCAGGCGTGCCACGGCCGAGTCTCCTGCGCAGGGTCTCACAGGTTGTAGTCAAGCTGCCACCAGGCTGCCTTCCGGTCTGGAGGCTGGTTACAGTCGTTGGCCATGTTCAACTCCTTGTGGCTGTAGGAATGAGGTCCCTGTTTCCTTGCTGGTGCCTGCCAGGGGCCGTTCTCAGCTCCCAGAGGCTGCCTGCATGCATGGCCACACGGCACCCTCTGTCTTCAAAGCCAGCAGGAGTATCTCCTTCTCATTGGATCCCTTTTGTGCTTTGAATCTCTGACTTCCCCATCTCTGGCCACTAGACCCCGATTTGAAGGGCTCCTGGGGTTGGGTCAGGCCCACCAAGGATGACTTTTCTTTCTTAAAGTCACCCAGTCAGGGGCATATGGGCCCTGCAGACTTGTGGGGGGTATACTCCAGGGGCAGGGACTTGGGGGATGTCAAAGAGAATCAAAGCCAGACTCTAGTTAATGTGGTCGGGACAGATGTCTGTCGGTAATACACCATTGCAGTGGGGAAAGAGCCCAGGGAGAACTCAGCACAGCCCCGACTCCTACTGAGGTGCCTGGGTGTTTGGAAGGGAGCCTGAGGGGACAGGGAGGGCGGCGAGCCAGGCTCGGCAGTCAGGGAAGTGAAAACTTACAAAAGGCGGGAAAGGGGGCGTGGTCCATGTGAAACCTGTCTGGGTTCGCTAACTGGCACTTCTCGAAGTTAGGCTCCTGCCCTCTGATGGAAGCTGGGCGACAGGGGCTGTTTCTTCAGGTGTTCGCTGGGATAGACTGGACATTATTTCAGCAGCCTTGAGTTTCCTCAGACAGGTACGCTAAGATGGCTGGGGTCATCCTAGGAATGCTGACTTCAGCTGTTAGAAACGAGGTTCATATTTTGTTCAAGTCTTTATAGGCCGAGGTTGAGGTCGAGCGAGAAGAGGGCTCAGAGGAGCCTGCTGCAGTTTGGTCAGGGAGCGAGTCTTGGTCAGGGCTGTTTTGGAGTTGGACTCACCACCATGAACCACTCGTGTGGGTCTCGTTCCATTTGTCAGTGGGTGGTTTAGGCCTGGGCACGGGTAGACCCGTGGTTTGCAGGGTGTAAAGCTTATGCAATTTGGAGGGCCCTCTTTAAGAAAGAGGATATAAAATTACAAATATGAAATTGCTAGGGCCTCTCCCAGGACCTGGGAAGGAGCCTGCGTAAGTGAGGGGCCCTGGGGCTTATACAACTGGGGGAACTCAGAAGCCCAAAATCGGTCTCACTGGCCCCAAATTAAGGGTCAGCAGAGCTGTGCTCCCTCTGGAGGCTCCAGGGGAGAGTCCCTTTTCCGGCCTTTTCCAGCTTCTAGAGCTCGTGGCTCCTTCCTCCATCATCAAAGCCAGCAGCAGAGCATCTTCAAATTTCTCCTGCTTCCTTTATCATACCGCCTTCTCACTTCCGCTTTCAAATTGCCCCCGTATAAGGATACACGTGATTGCAGTTAAGGCGCACCTAGACGATCCAGGATCCTCTCCTCATATCAAAGTCCTTAACAGCCACATCTGCAAAGTGCCTTACCCCATATAAAGTCACATCACAGGTTCCAGGGAGTAGAACATGGACATCATTTGGGGGGGCCACCGCATGTCCACTGGCCTTGGCCATGTGGGCCTGGGCAGTACAGGAGGGACAGAAGCCTGGGAGCACAGCCGGGGAGAGCCTGCCCCCTCTGGGAAATTCTGTTCTCTGCCGGGACTTGCAGCGCCATCTGAATGGAATGTAAGAGCTGGGAAGCAGGCCTAGAAGATTCCATCCCTGTAACAGCTGAGCGCTGCGTACCTAAAATTTCATTATGCTTATTCGGGAGCAGGGAAGGACTGGAAAGGCCCTGGCCCAGCTGAGGTCCCATGAACTCAGACCCACAGCCCGTGGAGGGAAGGCCACTGCAAGTTGCCTAAAAGGGGCGGATTTGGCGGATTGCTCAGCCCGTCAGGAGCTACTCAGGGGCTCAGAGAAGCGGCGGGGGGCGGGGAGGAGCTCTCATAACTGCCTTGTTTCCTGTTTTAGTTGCTTTTCCTGCTCCTTTTAGATGAGTAAGCATTAAGCAATGTCTACTTCAGTATGAAATTGAGGCCTCAAAAGGGCTCTGTGAACACTCTGGATGTTGTCTTTCCTGACAGCCTCACATTCTCTCACTTAGCCTGGCTCGAGGCCTGAGGAGGCTCTTTCCTGCCTCCTTCTCTTGCCACTTGGCTGATTCAACTTTCCCACATGTCACCCTCTCTGTCTCACTTCACTTCCACGTCCCCTCTCTCCTCTGGATCGCTGTGACTGCCTCCTCAGGCTCGCCTGCCTCCAGGTTGGGCTCCTCCCAACCCTCCTCCACCCAACAGCAGAGAGGCCCTTGGTAGAAGTGAGCTGTGTCTTGCCCCGGCCTGCTTAAAGCTGCTCAGTGGGCCCTCGCTGCCCCCAGGGAGAGGCCAAGGCAGGCTGCAGAGCCAGTCCCAACTCCTCAACGCCCTCACCCCCTTCTTGCACACAAAAGCCACCAGAGCGAACACCAAATGTACCTTGGACACATCCTACCCTGCCTAACTCATTTGCCCATACTTTTTGTCTGTTCAAAGCCTTCCTTTTCTTTAGGATCAAGCTCAGTTCTACTTCTTCTCTGCAACCTGCCCATAGGTGTCCCCCAATCTTAGGCTGGATGTCATCTTCCCTCCCTTTTCTGTCTTCCATTGGGCTCTGTAGCTCTGCTCTGTGTCCTATAGCATTGTTCACTCACAGGGATGTGAGTTTCCCAGTGCCGCCATAACAGAGTACCGCAAACTGGGGGGCTGAAAACAACCGGAATGGATTCTCTCCCAGTTCCAGGGGCCAGAAGCCCGAGATCAAGGTGTGGGCAGGGTTGGTTCCTTCTGGAGACTCTGAGGGAGCAGCTGTCCCAGGCCTCTCTCCCAGACTCGGGTGGTGGCCACAGTCCTTGGAGTTCCTTGGCTTGTGGCCACATCACTCCAATATCTGCCCCCACCTTTAGGTGGGGCTGCTCCTCTGTGTCTACGTGTGTCCTTCTCCTTTGCTGTCTCCCATACAAACACTAGTCATGGGATTTGGGGCCCACCCTAATTATTAATCAAATATTGAGATCCTTCACTTAATCACATCTGTAAAGACCCTTTTACCAAATAAGGTCACACCCGCAGCTTCCATGTGGCTATGCCTTTCGGGGCCCACCATTCAACTCTCTGCCACAGGTGTATTAGTCTTCTATCGCTGCCTAACAAAGGACCAGAAACTTAGCTGCTTAAAACAGCACACATTTTTTATCTCTCAGTCTCCTTGGGTTAGGAGTGTAGGTTTAGCTGCTCAGGGCCCACCAGGCTGCAATGGAGATGCTGGCCGGCTGCATTCTCATCTGGATGTGCAGGAGTCACTGCTCCTGGAAGCAGCTCTCAGGCAGCGCCTGATGGCGAGTGGAGAGTAAACACCTCAGCTCCCTCGCATCTCAGGCTTGAGAGTCACTTTCCCACGGCGGCGACTTGCTTGCTAACACACCCTGAACTGACAGCCTTCCTTCCCTGCCTCGCTTCTTCATTCTCCTACTGGCTTTCCTGGGGTCACTTCCCAAATAAACTACTTGCACTTAAATCCTCATTTCATGGTCTGCTCTGGGAAATCTAAGCTAAGACGTGAGCCATGTGGCTGTCTGGGAGAAGAGTGTTCCAGGCAGAAGAAACAGCAAAGGCCCTGTGGCAAGAACAGCCAGCCCGTGAAGCCAGAAGGGAGTGAGCAGGGCGAGAATGGGAGCAGATTAAATCTGTGGGTGGAAGACATGAACAAAAACTATGTTCTGGTTGTGCCAGGAGGCATTGAGCCCACACAAAGGCTTCAGCAAGGGATCCCCCCGAAGAGTGACACCAAGCCACTTACTGCAAGTAAGAGATGGGTACACAGATTCGGGAATAGGTTTGGACTGAAAGAGAGACCACATTCACGTAACTTTTATTACAGCATATTGTTATAATTGCTCTATCTTATTATTAGCTATTGTTGTGAATCTCTTACTGTGCCTAATTTATAAATTAAACTTTATCATAGGTATGTCTGTAGAGGAAAAAATATAGTATCAGCAGTATCCGTGGTTTCAGGCATCCACTGGGGGTCTTGGAACATATCCTCCATGGATGATGGGGGGGCAACTGTAAAGGGAAAAAGTTAAATAAACGATCCAATACACAGCAGGAAAGGAAAAATAGAAACAGCGTATGAAATAAAACATAAAGCCTAAGTATTTCAAGAATCATAGTTAGCGTAAGTGGGTTAAAATCATTGATTAAAATAGATTCTCAGGCTGGATGGATAAAACAAACGAGGTATACCTAACATAAAGCAATTCAGAATGACCGAGGATAAAGAAAAAGATAAACCAAGACAATACTAACCAAAGGAAAATAAATATTACAATGTCAATTATCCTACACAATAGAATTTTAGGCAAACAGAATTAGAAGAAGCATTTTATACTGACAAACAGAACAGTCTACTTTGAACATTAAAACATTCATTAATCCGTGTGTAAATAACAATAGCAGACACATTCTAAGTGCTTTATGCTATCAATTTACTTAATGTTCACAAAAGTCCTGTCAGGAAGGTACCATTATGATCCCATTTCACAGATGAAGAAACAGAGGCACAAACAAGTTAAGTGGTTTGCCCAAGTCACTCTCATGCAGGATCTAGGATTTGAAACTCGCAATCCAAACACAGATTCTATGCTTTCCCTGCTATGCTATCCTTCCTCTTCTCACAACGTAGTCTGTCTATCTACCCACCTATCTACCCATCCATCTATCATTTATATCATCTGTTTGTGGAACTGACAAAATGATAGGAAGAAATGGCCAAATCTACAAACATAATGGGAGACTGAAACACGCCTCTCTTGGAAATTGAGAGAATAAGCAGAGCGAATAGAAGTAACAATATAGGAGATTCAAGGATACGGACAATCTAACATAGAAACCAATCTACATTACACACATGTGAATACATACATTCACATAAAAGCCTGTGCCCAGCGGAGAAATCTTGTCAAGCATGAACAGAATCTTTATAAAACTCAACCACACATCAGGCCACAGTCTCCTCAAAAATGTTTTCTTACCACAATGCAACAAAGATAGAAATCACTAAAAAAACCTGTCCCATAGATTTAAAAATATTTGAAACACATTTGTAAATAATCCATGGGTTAGAGAGGTGGTAGAAAATCCTGAAGATCTTGAAATAAAAATTTTGATGTGTAGCTACAGTAGTTCACGGAGGGAGATGCGTAGCTTTATGGCATTTACTAAAAAAGAAGAGATCATGAAACTGAATTAACAACTGTTCAGCTTAAGAAGCTAGAGAAAAAGCAGCAGAATAAAGCCAAAGAAAGAGGGATGAAATGAATAATAAAGATAAATGCAGAAATGAATGAAATAGCAAACAGAAATAATGAGATAACAAACAGAAAGCAAAAATGATCACTACCACCAGAAGATGATTATTTAGAAAGGCTAATGAAATATGCAAACTTTGGACAAGAGTGATCAAGCAAAAACAAAGGGCAAACAATAGCAGGAATGCAAAAGGGTCCATGGTTACAGATATAGTAGAGATCTCTTCAAATCATAAGAGAACACTGTGAACAAACAATGACAATATATTTTAAAATCTAGATGACACAGAAAAAATATAGAAAACTATAAATAAGTTTCCAAAATTGACCCAAGAAGAAATAGGAAGTCCAAATAAAAAATATCCCCATTAAAGAACTTGAAGCAGCATTCGACCCTCTCACCCCCAATTAGGCTCTAGGCGTTTAAAAAATTTTACCAAGATTTCAAGGATCAGATAATTCCTAACTTACATAAACTGTTCAAGCCACTAGAAAATGAGAAAAATCTACCAAGTTTATTTTTCTGAATCTAGTATAACATAAAAACTGGACAAACATAGCAAAAGAAAAGAAAGTTATAGCTAAAAAATCCTAAAGAAAATGTTAGCAAATTGAATTCAGCAGTTAAAACCACTGGTTTGGACACCTTAAGAGGGTGAGTTTGGTGGTATAATAATTATATCTCAATAAAGCTCTTATGAAAACACTGAATCCAGCAGCATACTAAACACGCATACACACGTCATAGCTAAGTAACATATATCCCACGAACACAAGGACGGTTCGGCATCAGAAAAAAATCTATCATTGCCATTCACTGCATAGCAGATTAAAGGAGGAAAGTCATATTATCATCTCAGTAGATTCATAAAAGGGATTAGATATAAATCAATACCTGTACCTGATGAAGATTCTTACCAAGCTAAGAACGGAAGACAGCTTCCTACCAAGCAACTTACAGCACTCATTGCACTCTGCCTGCTGCCACCGCCACTGTCTGCCTTTGCATCAGCAGTGCTAGCCAACACAATAAGAAACAGAGATTAACCAGATGCGGATTAGAAAAAAAGGAGACTAAATTATCAGTATTTGAGGACTATTGGATTATGGAATCTATATTACAGAAAAGAGAATCAATGAACAACTTATTAA
This sequence comes from Equus quagga, assembly GCF_021613505.1. NCBI lineage: Eukaryota > Metazoa > Chordata > Mammalia > Perissodactyla > Equidae > Equus > Equus quagga. The sequence continues at coordinate 2,231,791 of NC_060276.1, forward strand.
AATTAATAAAAAGTGCAATGAGATAGCCAGACAGAAGATCAGCCTATATAAATCATTAGTATTCCTATATACTAGCATTCACCAAATAGAAGATGAGTTGGAGACAAAAGAGACACAATTCACAAGAGTAATAACAATGAAAAGGTATCTGGGAGTAAACCTAAGAAAAAATATCTCCTTATGGAGATCATTGTCAAACTTAAGTAAAGGATATAAAAGACTACTTAAGGAAATGAAGAGATATACTATGCTCGTGGAAGAGAAAGCTTGGCATTGCAAATACGACAATTCTTCCCCGAATTAATCTCTGAATTAAATAAAAATCCAATAGATTTGTGGAAATCTGACAAATAGATCCTGAAGTTTACATGGATGAGTAAAGGGGTAAAGATTGTACGGAATATTTTTAAAAAGAACAAAGAAGGGTACTTGCTTTATCAGATAACAAGACAGTTTTTAGCTCTAGTATTGAAAGCAGCCTGATCTCGGCTCAGGAATAGACAGATGAATGGAACAGAGAAGGGAAGAGATCTTTACACGTCTAGTACACGACAGAGGAGCTGGTGGGAAAGGAGAGTGTCATCAATAAGTGGGGATGGAACAATTCAGTGCTCTATGGTTACAAAAAGAAAAGAGGCCCCTACCTTACCCTATTCTCAAACGTCATTTCCAGAGGAGTTAAAGATATAAATGCGAAAAACAAAATTCAAATACCATTAAAATAAAATACAAGATAAATGACCCGGTCATAGGAAATTTTCTGAAATTTTCTTAAATAAGACACAAAAAGCACGAAGCAAGGATATGTTTCACTATCTCAAAATTAAAAACTGTATTAACGAAAGTCACCATTAACATGGTTTATAACCAAATGACAGACTAGAAGAAGATATTTCCAATGTATAAAACAGGCAAAAAATTCATTTCAAGACTTCATAAAGAACTCCTACAGACTGGGAAGAAAAGGACAAATCATTCAACAGAAAAATGGGCAAAGACATAAGCAGAAGATTCACTGAAGAAGAATTAAAAATGGCCAATACATCTATGAAAAGATAGTAGCTATCAGGGGATATAAGTTGAAATATCAACAGGGTACCATTTTTATACATCAGGTTCACCAAAGAAATTTTAAATGCTGGCAAAGGCATAGGAAACAGATATCTTCCTACATTTCTGATGGAGCTGTAAAATGATGGAGCCATTCTGGAGAACAATTTGAGTGAAAGAAGAGGCAATGCGGTACGACTCAGCAAGTTACTCCTGGTCATATACCCTTGAGAAACTCTTGTCCATGGAGACATATACATGGATTTTCATGAAGGCATTTTTTTAAAATAATAGGGCAATATGAAAATACATATGCACAATGTTATTTATTGTAGCTTTATTTGTAATTGAAAAGTATTGGAAACTACCTAAACGTCTACACATAGGAGAGTGATTGAACAGACTATGGTATATACACACAAGAGAGTATTTTGCAGCTGTAAAAAAGAGCGAGGAAGCTCTCTGTGAACTGACATAGAGTGATTTACAGGCATTAATGTTAAGGGGAAAATCGAAGTGAAAAGAGAATATATAGTGCGGTACTTTTGTGTAATAAAGAAGGAAAATAAGGAAATGTGCACACATCTGCTAATCATTACAAAAGAAATCCAGGAAGGCTAACCCAGGAAACCAGGAAGTTGGTTACCTCTGGGGGGGGGGGGGGGGGGGGGGGGGGGGGGGGGGGGGGGCTGGGAACGGAGCTGCAGGGGCACAGGAGGGAGCTGGATTTCTCTGAGGATGCCCTTTGGGTTAGTTTTAACTTTTGTGATCATGTTAATGTTCTTTATATTCAGAAAATAAAATCAATAAGAATGGGAAGGGGAAAACAGCCTAAAACTGAAGGCAAACGAACCCAATTGTCAAGTGAATACCATAATCACACAGAAGGGGAAATAAAAGCACCAAGGAACTCATAAACATTGTTTTTTAAAATTATTTTTCAGCTTATTTGACCATCGGCCCTCAGTCAGGGCAAGGTTGTAGGAGCCAGGGGGACTGCCAAGAGATTCCAAGCTCTTAGTAGGTTTGTTTTTGGAGTGATAAAGTAAATGGGGCAAAATGTTAGTAATAGGTGAATCTAGTTGAAGTGTATATGGGTGGTTTTTGTACTATTTTGGACTTTTCTGTAGGTTTGAAATTATTTCCAAATAAAAAAAAACATTTAATTTATAACAGCATCAAAGATTATAAAATATTTTAACACGGCAAAGGTACAGATTGTCACTCCCACAAAGTTTAAGTATGTACTCTAAAAGACAGACTCTTTATTAATGTAGCTACAATACCATTATCGCACTAAGAAATAACTTGAATTCCTTACTATCATCAAATATCCAGTCAGTGTTCAGATTCTCCAATGTCACATTGTTTTCTTCATAGCTTGTTTGTTTGAATCAGGACTGAATTGAGGTCTGTGCATGCAATGCTATGTTTCTAAGGGGCGGTTATTTATTTATTTATTTTCGGTATTGAACTATAGTTGCTCTACAAGACTGTATTAGTTTCAGGTGTACAACATAGTGATTTGACATTTATCTACATTACAAAATGATCACCTTGATCAGACTAGTTACCATCTGTCACCACACGAAGGTATTACAATATCGTTGCCTATCTTCCTTATGCTGTACATTACATCCCTGTGGCTTACTTATTTTATCACTGGAAGTTTGTACCTCTTATCCCCGTCCCCCAGTTGAGTGTCTCTTAATCTGCAGGCTGTGCTGCTATCTCTTTTTTCTCCCTTGCGATTTAGTTGTTGAAAAAACTGTGCCGTTTGTACTGTAGAGTTCCCACAGTCTGGATGTTGATGATCGCATCCCTATGGGGCTAGTTTAACAAGTTCCTCTGAAGTTCATACTTCCTGTAAATTGGTAGTTGGATCCAGAGGGCTGATCAGATTTGGGTTCAAATTTTTTTTTTAGCAAGACGAATTCATACGTGGAGTTGGGAGACTTTAATACACCTCTCTCAGTAATTGGCGGATCAAGCAGACAAAATATCAGTAAGGAAATGGATTTGAACCATTGGCAGCTTGATCTAAGGAACATGTATAGAACGCTGCACCCAACTGAAGACGGCACATTGTTTTGGGCACACATTGAGCCTTTACAGAAACTGACCACATCCCGGAACCTAAAACAAGTCTTAACATGTTTCAAAGGATCAAAATTACTCAGAGCATGAGCTCTGACCACAGTGTTATTAAGCTAGAAACCCATGAGAAAGGAAAACAAAACAAAACAAAATAGCAGCCCCTGACATTTGCAGGCTGGCCTGGCACTCACAGCTAGGCCGTGTTGTTCTCTTACCGGACATAAACAATCTCACAGAACACCAACTTCAGACAAGGCTACTCAAGACCATGAGAAGATGAAATGAAGCAAGGCCATTTCACGATTTTTCTCTAAGTACAGATAAAATCAACGTTGCTGTAGAACCACGAATGCCGAACACCCACTCTTGCTCAGCTAGTATGCATGCCTGCTGCTGCTTTCCCGACCACCCCTTTACCCTCACTGTGGTCTGCCCTCCCTATAGAGACAATTTATTGAGATCCCCAATCACAGAATTGTCCTTGCTTCCTGGCAGTATGTAGAGCAAACCCTCGCTTCCTTAGACCCTCCCAAGATCACCCAACCAAAGTTAAATGTTGCAATAGCTTCTTTCCAACACACTCTTTCTGAGATGCCCCCTTGCTCCCCACGGTGTGCGTCTCCCTACACGTGTGTTCCTGGGGATCTTTGGCAGGAGGGTATTGATGCTCATAACAAAAAGATAACTAGAAAAATGCCCACATGTTTAGAAATGAAGAAGTATATTTAAATAACCCACGGTTCAAAGACAATAACACGATGGAAATTAGGAAACATTTTATTGGATGATTAAAAAAAATACTACATAAGTGAATCAGTCAGTGGCCTGACAGAAAACAGATGGTACATGAAAACTAAGTAATTTGAGGAGAGTTAAATCAAAGGATTGGGGTGGCTTTGTAACGTGTCCGCTTCGCTAGCCTGAACTACATTTCCCAGAACTCCCTTTCCTGTAGGTTTCAGTTAGGATGGGCCACGCGAGAAATTCTGATGGGAGATTTGGAGGAGAGGAGGGATTTCTATAAAGTCAAAAAAGGGCAAAATTCAACCATATTATGTATGGATGGATGTATGCTTAGGCGGCAAAATTCTGATGCAACGCAAGGAAATGGTTACCATAGAAGTTAGGGAGGCAGAGGGAGGGGATTGTGGGGAGACATACCGGGGCTGGAGATGGCGCTCTAGTTCTTGATCTGGGGCTGGTTACAGAGTATGTTCTTTATATAAAGTGTAGGGAATGCATGTAAAACATACACGATTTACACCCTTCTCTGCGTCTGTGCTGTACTCCACAGTTTGAAAGGTTAAAACTTTCGGAAGCAGAGTTAAAATGATGGCCATTTGCAGATGATGTGCTTTTATATCTGAAAAGTCCAAGAGAATCTACTTTAAAAAATGTTACCAAGAGTAAGGAGAGTACAGGAAGTTGGTGAGGTACAAAATCATTTAGACAAACGACGAGTTAGAAGACGTAATGAAAGAAAAGACTCCATTTAACAAAAAGGATAAAATATCTAGAAATGACCTTAACAAGAATTATGCAAGCTCTATGTAAAGAAACTTTAAAATATTCTTCAGGGACATGAAAAAGGCCTGAAGGAATGTAAAGGGCTACCGCGTTCTCAGACAGGAAACTTGCTCCCTGTTCAGTCTACACTGGCGGAGGTCTGATCTGCATGGCACCGCCCACGCTCACTGTGTAATGGGGATTTGCTGCAGACCAATAAGTATCTAAAAAAAGAGCTCCATGATCCCATGAATGGTTTTTGAGTAGGGCAACAAATTGGATAGCTAGAACCACTTACTTGCTGTTAATAAGTCATTTAGCTGCTCCAAAAGTTTCGTTTTCAAAATCGTAGCCAGAGAATTTATTTCAGTCGCGTGTTAAAGTTAGATATTTAAAGTCATAGTTTATGTCTTCTTCTGTGTCTTGCTTCTTTCACTCAACACTATGCCTTCAAAATTTCTTTAATACAAAAATTACCGTGAGGGAAGTCCAAGGAAAATGATAAATTGGGAAAATTATTTGCAACTCACATCAGAGAAAAGGGGGTTAATTTTCCTATTATGTAAGTAGCTGCTACAAAATAGTAAGAAAAATGCTAACAACTCAATAGAAAAATGGGCAAAAGCTATGAATACAGCTCACAGGAAAGAAATACAAATGACTTCTAAATAAGAGAAATCAGAATTAAAAGTACAGTGAGAGACCTTTTTCATTTATCAAACTGGCAAAGGTAGGAAAGTTTGCTAGCACACAACATTGGCAAAGGTGTGGGCAATCACTCTGGCACTGCTGGCAGGAGCTGTGGCCGGCACAATTTCTATGCAGGTACTTTGGCGACATCTGTCAACAGGACAAATGCATATAGCTTTTGCTCCAGCAACTCCACATCTAGGAATTGATTCTACAGATATATTTGCACATGTGTGAAATGATAAAAGGACACTAGATAGACATTAAAGAGAATGAAGAAATTATGTACTGATATGGAACCATCTCCAGCGTATATTGCTAATTTTAAAAAGGAAGGCAAAGGAGAGTATGAATAGTATGCTGGCATTTGTGTGAAACAAGAAGGTGTGTGTATGTGTACGTGCACAGAATATTGCTGGACAGTTGATGAAGTGGTGACGGGTACATGGAGGTTAGTTACACTATTTCTGTGTATGCCTGAAAATTCCCATAATAAAAGTCAAAATTGTACTTAGAATAATGACAATAAAAAGAATATCTCTAGAAGGATGCATAGGAAACTAACAACACTGGTTGCCTACACAGGCACTGGAACATAGAAAGTGTGTCTGACGGAGTAACAGACATGAAATAATGAGTGTTTAAACACAGAGTTTATTTTTCTCATGTCTTGAGATGTTTGAAAGTAGGCAGTCGCTGGCTTTGGTTAGTTGCTCAAGAATGTCAAAAGAAAAGTCTTTATGATTCTCTTGGCATTTTCTTTACTGTACCAAGATAGCTGCTGAAGCTCCAGCCATCAAATATGTGTTCCAGGTTGGGAGAAAGAGAAAGGGGCAGAAAAGGACCAAAAGGGGGCAGCTCCCACTGATTCAGCCCACTGTAAAGAACTTTTCAGAAGCCCCACCCAATGACTTCCATTCTCATTTCATTGGTCACCCCTATCTTCAAGCGAGGCTGGGAAATGTAGTTTTGAAACTTGGCACGTTGCTACCCCCAACAAACTCAGAGTCTTGTTAAAAAACAAATCATGAGAGGGGCTGGCCCCGTGGCTGAGTGGTTAAGTTCGCGCGCTCCGCTGCAGGCGGCCCAGTGTTTCGTTGGTTCGAATCCTGGGCGCGGACATGGCACTGCTCATCAAACCACGCTGAGGCAGCGTCCCACATGCCACAACTAGAAGGACCCACAGCGAAGAATATACAACTATGTACCGGGGGGCTTTGGGGAGAAAAAGGAAAAATAAAAAAAATCTTTAAAAAAAAAAAAAAACAAACAAATCATGAGAAGGGTCAAAATAAATGGGTAAAAAAACATGCCAGGAAAATACTAAAAGCAAAAAAGCAGGTAGAGCAACACTACTATCACGTAAAAGAGAGGCCAAAGCGAAAAGCTGCCAAAGGGACGAATACGAATACTCCCGTACATAAGACACAAGCCCAAAGGAGTTATGACAGGCACAAATCTTTGTGCCCAACATAGCTTCATAATATGTAAGCAAAAAGTTGACGGAAGTTCAAAAAGAAATGGACATAATCAGAGTGGAAGAGACTTACTGGACTTCGGCCAGGAATTGGCAGACTGAGGGGACAAAAAATAAGTAAGAATACAGAGGATTTGAACAACGCAAGTCGTGAGCTTGACCTAACAGATATACAGTGTATCTTGAACTGTACCCGACAATCAGGTAATATAGATTCTTCTCAGATGCGTACGGAACATTATCCAAAACTGTCTATGTGTTTGGTCACAAGGGAAACCCAAGTCCAAAAGCCAAAATCATATTCACTGACTCCAAAGGACTCAAATTAGAAATTACTAAAACCAAAGGAAAGCCCTTGCTACTGAAATGATGAAATACATGAACAGCAAAAAGCCCAGAATAGTTGAAAGAGCAAAAGAAAAAATGTACAAACTCATGGCAGTTTTCGTCAGGAGAAAAGAATGTGAAGAAATGAATAAATTACCATAAGAAATAGGGTGGGTCATAACTTCAGATGCAGAGACAATTTTTCTAAACGTTGTAAGAGGATACCACATACAGCTTTATATGAATAAATTGGAAAATCTAGATAAAATAGATAATTTTCTAGGAAAATATGAATTATAATAATTGGTTGAGAAGTGGAAAATCAGAAGAAACCAACATCCACGGAAGAGATGTAACGATAGTCAAAGATCTAGCCTTCGAAACTGCACCAGGCCTGGATGGTTTTTTTCTTTTTTTTGTAGATTCGCCCTGAGCTAACATCTGTTGCCAATCATTCTTTTCTTCTTCTTCTCCCCAAAGCCCCCCAGTACATAGCTGTATATTCTAGTTTAGGTCCTTCTGGTTGTGGCACGTGGGACGCCGCCTCAGCATGACCTGATGAGCGGTGCCATGTCCGTGCCTGGGATCCGAACTGGTGAAACCCTGGGCCATCAAAGTGGAGCACGTGAACTTAACTACTCGGCTGTGGGGCCGGCCCTGATGGTTTCATGGTTAAACTCTACTAAACCCAAAAAGAAATAGGTAATTCTCACATCGTCCAAACCCCTCCCTGCACGGGAAAAGATGGAAAGCAGCCAAACCCATTCATGAGGCTATTAAAACCCTGATACCAAAATTGGACAAAGATAGCAGAGTAAAAGCTCTGTGTAGCCCAATCTTTCTTATGAACACAAACACAAAGGTACTAAATCACATTCTTTATCATGCCCAAGGAGGTTTTTCCCCAAGGTGTAATGATAAGTTAATATTGACAGTTATCAACATAATTCACTTCATTATTGCTTACAGGGAAAACAAACATAATATCTCAATTGATGTAGCAAAAGCATTTGATAAAGTTCAACACCTATTCACACCATCCCTGCCACTCTTCTCTAAAGGACTCATCCTGATCATGTGAGAATACAACACAGAATACCGCCGTCGCGCAGCACCGTGGTACACTGGCACGGCGTTCACCGTCAGAATGGGAGATAGTATTCAGTTGTTTGACTCCATTCAGGTCGTGAGTGTTTCCAGAAAAAGTCCTGTGGGGAATTTCTATTTTGCAAGAATGAAATGAAGCAGACCCTCCAGGAGGAAAATCTCTAAAGTTGTATACAACTGTGCCTTTGATAAAGTGTCTCCAATCTTAAAATAACACAGGAGAACATATGAAGAAAAGAATCAAGTTTTAGAGAAAAATGAGGTTCTCAAAACACATTTTGATCTCAACTAGACAAACTTCAAACCAGACTTTACAAAATGCTTTAGGAAAACAATTGCTGAACAATTTAAAGGAACTCTTGTCACAAGGACTGCTATGGATGCCAACCGTCTTCAGTAACTAAAGACAAAGGGCTTTTGAGATTTGCCCATCTCTTAATCTTAGGTACAAAGTTCCTTGCAGGAAACACGCTACTAAAACCTTTCTTCTGAAACCCAGCGGGCTGCTCGAAAAGAGCCAGGCATCACGTAGGGGCCATTGCAAAGCAGGCAAGTGCACAGCGCGGGCCTCCAGGAGCCAGCTGCAGGCGACGGAGGGTATGGGTCCTGCACCAGAAGGCCAAGCCCGAAAGGCAGCGGGTGAAGTGGATAACAAAATTACAATAACAGTTTGGAGATAAATCTCTGAATTCTAATCGAATCTCGGAAGCTCACTCCCGCCAGTGAGATCTGGGACTCGGGCTTCGCCATGTAGCGTCGGCCAAATGCGTCTTCCCAGGCCTTCTGTAGCCAGTTCCCATCCTCCACCCCTTGGCCCTTCCCATTCAGCCACCCAGTGTGCTTGCAGATTCTGGCCCAGGGGGCCTTCTGAGTCAAGGCTGAGGCTGTACCCGTCCTCATCCTCCAGGCACCTGACACCCACCTGCCATCTCCAGTCAGGAGATCCTGCCATGCCACTGAAGCGGCCATCCTGGAACACACAGAGGCCCAGCCCCGACGGGTCCTCTCGCACCCAGTGCACGATCTGGTCCATCATCTCCACCGCTTTGCTCTGGGACAGGAGGTGAGGGAAGGCCCAGGCTGACGCTGCCTCCCATGCAGTCTGGTCCCTCACGTGCTGACCTGCAGGGTCCCCAGGACTTGACGCCGGGGTGAGAGAACTGTGTCCTCCCACCCACTCGTAGGACACCTTCCCCTGGGCCCACTCTGGGCCTCACCCCAGGGTGCGTGCTGGGGGCTGGGGTGGATCTGGCCCACCTGCCTTGCGGGCTCCCAGTCTGGGGGTGCAGGCCGCTCCCAGGCAGTGGGGTCGGGTCTGAAAGCACAGGGGGCCCAGGGAGGAGAGAGAGGCCCACCCCCAGCCTGGGCAGGGTGTGGAGGTCTTTGGGATGTAAACCCAGCAGGACCTGAGGACGGAGAGAGGGGGATTCATTTGCTCTGTAGTTTATTAATTGAGGTAGAGCCAGCATCCACTAAGGCACAAATCCTAGGAGCCCAGCTTGGTGCACATAGGCCCCACTTGTGGTGATTTTTGGCTACATGGCTGTCTTGCTCTGATGCTCTGTCCCGAGGGCAGGCATTATGTCATTCACTTCTGGAGCTTGGCACACAGCAGGTGCTCAATAAATGCTTGTTGAATGAAGGTCAGAAAAGGGGTGAGGGAGGAGGGAGCACAGGATTCTTCTGACTTGTCTGAAAAAATTGGGGGCCGTGTTTTTTATCATATATTTTAAAAATCATTTTTTTAAAAGATTTTATTTTTCCTTTTTCTCCCCAAATCCCCCCAGTACATAGTTGTGTATATTTAGTTGTGGGTCCTTCTAGTTGTGGCATGTGGGACGTCGCCTCAGCATGGCCTGATGAGCAGTGCCGTGTCCGCGCCCAGGATCTGAACCCGCGAAACCCTGGGCCGCTGAAGCAGGGTACGCGAACTCAACCACTTGGCCACGTGGCCAGCCCCTAAACATCTTTTAATTAAAGCAATAATATGCGCTCAGTGAGAAAAAAATTCGACCAGCCCACCATTGCTGAAACCAAGCTCATACACGCATGAATCCAAGAGAAGCCCAAGTGGCCTCACCTCCGCTCACAGCGGGAAGGGCACTCCCGCCAGGGGTTTCTCTTTCCTTCTCTCTTCTTTCTTCCACTCATCACCAGTGTGATGGCCTCAGGCCAGTTGCGGTGGGCCACCTCGGATTCACATCAACGGTGCGCTTCAATGTGAGGCTAGTGGCAGCCCCAGCAGTCAGCCTTTTGAATGAAATGCATTTTAGCCCAGTATTCCGGTGATGATCTGGGCCAGTAAGCCTGGCACACTGCAGGCGCTCAGTGTCTCTTGGAGGAGCTAGTGAGGGTGGACCTCGGTACAGCTCTGAAAGCTTCAGGCTAATGGGTTGGGGGACTGTGGGGAAGGGGAAGCTAAAATGCAGTGAGCATCAAAGCAGAAGCTCCCCTTTCCACCTGCGTGCCTGCTATGGACTGAATGTCTGTCTCTCCACAATTCATATGTTGAAATCCTAATCCCAAATGTGACGGTATTGGGAGGGGGGGCCTTTGGGAGGTGATGCGCTCATGAGGGTGGAGCCCCCATGAATGGAATTAGTGCCCTTAAAAAGAGACCCCAGAGAGCCACTCCCTTGCCCCTTCCATCATGGGAGAACACAGCAAAATGACAGCCATCGATGAATCAGGAAGCCGGTCCTTACTAGGCCCTGGCTCTGCTGGTACCTTGACCTTGGACTTCCTAGCTCCAGAACTGTGAGCAATACATTTCTGTTGTTTATAAGCCACCAAGTTCATGGCATTTGTGTTACAGCAGCCCGAATGGACTTCAACAATGTCAGTGGCCCCTCCTAGGTGGGCCACAACCTAGACAGAGGTGGGCTGGGGCAGACGGCTGTGGGTGGAACCTAGGCTGGCCCACGAGGTGAAGGTGGGGGACTGCGAACTCCCAGGCAATCAAAGCCTTGTGGTGGGCCTCAGAAGAGCTGCAGGGCTCCAGAAGGCAGGCGCACTAGGAGAGGGGCAGAAGGAACATTCTCAACCCCTTACTAGAGGCCCACAGGGCCCCAAGAGAAAAGCCCCAGGCTTTCCCCTGTCCCCTGGGCCCAGTATTAGCTGTCCCAATGGACCTGTGGCCTTGACTTTTGCATAACTGAAGCTTGCCAGAACACAGCTTGCACATATTTTAAGGAAAAACAGTTGGAATTCTCAGTAGCAAGCACATCACAAAATCAGCAAAGCAAACGAGTGCTTCTTTCCAAACAAGGGGCTTGCAAGCAGAGGCGGTTGGGCTGGGGGTGGGGTGGGATGGTATCACACCACCTGCCTAGATGTTGCATTTGGGGTAGAAAAATTGATAGCGTGATGAGGATGGGCCCTGGAGAAAAGATGACACAGGCCTTGCCTAGGTACCTCTAGGGACACTGGGTTGGTGGGAGGAGTCACGCTCCTTTCCAAAATGTTGCTCCCTCCTGTTGGGACACATCATGGCCCACCACGGCCCAACCCAAGCACTCCTGGAGCCCACTCTGTGCTAGTCCTTCCAGGACTGGGCAGCTGCCTTCATGGCGGAGTCCTGTTTGCATTTGGGAGGGTCAGGATGCCAGGGGCCTGTCTTCACTACCAGCCTTTCCCGAGGCAATGGTCACTAGAGAGAGGCCAGCCACTTGCCATCAAGAGGAGTGACCTCCCCGCTCCCATCCCCACCCAGCCCAGAGAGGTGCTGGCTGATTCTCCAGTCCTAGAAGCCACCTCTGTCACACCATTCCTGGTCCCCAGGGGAAGAGCTCAGGGACCAGCCTGGTCTTCTGCTCCCACTTGGAACTCAGACTCTGGGGAGAGCCCTAGCCGGGGTTGGGGAAGGCACTTGGCTGAATGACAGGCCCCGTCTGCCAAGGGACAGCTCAAACTTCCAGGAAAACCAGCCCTTCCTCACCAGGGCGCCTCTTCTCCCTTCCAAGTGTCCAGCAGGCGGGGGCCGAGACAGCATCTGGAGCCCAGGAGGAGGCAGAACTCCAGAGTGTGGAGCAAGAAGCAAGGGAAGAGCGGATAAATCAAGCTTTGACAAAGTCAGTCGAGGAAGATCAATGCCATTTAACATATATTTATTGAAATCTACTTGATGCAAGGCACTGTGCTGGGTCTGGCAGGGGAATCAGACATGAAGGGCCACCCTGTCTTCTCAGAGCTCACAATCTAGCGGGTGGGTGCGGGTGCGAGGCTGATTACAGTAAGCGCCATATAACAGACAAGTTAAGGAGACAGGGAGGGACTAGAAAAGAGCGCCAACAACCGAAATGTGCACTGGGGCGGGACACAGCTACTGCTCTCAGATATCTGTGCAAATAATGTCGAGGGCCAAGTTTAAAGCGATCATTTCTACTTTTGAAAGTAGCACCCAAACCGATGCAATAAGAACCACAGAAGCTGAGTACCCTGGTAAGAGGGAGCTTATCACTCCCCGGTCTGCCTGACACCCAAAATAAAGAACGGGGTGGGGGGTGACTTAACTCATTTCATGGGGCAAACACAAGGTCAGAACAGGAACAATACCCAGACAGAAAAGCATTGGTCAAACTCACAGAGACTAGAAGGCAGAGATTTTTACCCATCTTGGTGAACAGAACGCAGTACCACATTTAAACGGGTGTTTCCGAGTCAGGCAGGGCTCGCGCCGGGAGCACGGGCCGGGTAGAACCTGAGGAAAACCAGCCACGTGGTTCTTCTCAGGAAGCAGCCACAGGGTAAAACGCAATTGGCTCTTGACAGATTGCAAAAAGCAGAGACCCACTCAAGCTGGCTCAAGTCAAGGGAGTCTACGGCGGGGACACAAACGGACCCACGAGGGCAGTCACCAGAAATCCAAGAGCACAATGGAGTCAGGCCTCCCTTGGGGCACTGGGATTGAGGCAGCTCTGGGGCACCCAGCAGGAGCCCACAGATCTTCGAGCCAGTGCTGCCCACGGGGGCACCTCCTCTAAATACTGTGTGGCTCCCTCATTCTTCCAACACCAACTAGAATCGTCTGTCTCAGTTTCCTTGCTCGCACTTCACAGATGGAGAAACTGAAAGGCCTGGCCCGTCGTCTCCAGCCAGTTTTGATGACCGGGTGCTGTCCTTGAGTCAGGTGTTCAGTTTTGCTCTAATTCATGTGGCCTAGAAGGGGGTGGGGGTCACATGGCATGCAACAGGGCTAAAGCCCAGGGCAAGTGCAATGTAACACCATGTGACAAATTTTTCCCCTGTGATCAGGTGGGGCTCATTGTGGAATTGCAAGAGTGGGGAGGACACAACTAACCAACACAGTTCATCTTCATAAGCAGCAAAAATGGTAAACAATTACTTTCCTTTGAAAATTCCAGCAAGTTCAAAACTTTAATAAAAGCAATGGAGGGTTTCTTTCAGAATATAAGAAAAAGATACATTTCTAATGAGAGCTGGCATTCTGTGTAACCCAACTGCTCATTTCCCTTGCAAAAGGACTATGTGTGATTAGAAAGAAAACAAAGTGAGGTAGCTCCGTGAACGCACAGACAGCCGCACAGCGGGAAGCTTGAGCCACATGTTGCATCTGACACAGCAGCACACTCAGAGAGTGCGAGGAAACCCACCCCCAAGTGACCAGAGGCAAAAACTGAACTTGGCGCAACTACAGGACACAAGCGAAAGCCACAGACTGCTTGCGTTGAGAGAGCACGGACTTCACCTGCAAACACAGTGCTGGAAAGGACACGGTCTGTAGTGTTAACTCTAGGAGAGGGTTTGTTTGAGAGGAAATTATAGAGTCGAGAATGGAAAAAAGAAAAGGAGGGTGTGACAGGATGCCGAGACACTGGGTCCTGGTGGGGAGAAATGGAGCAGTGACGACGGCGACACAAAGTTCCGAGTCAACACTGTATCTGGATCCTTCATACAACCTGACAAACGACTAGTGAACGGGCAAGAAATGGCAGAGTACTTCCAGGTAAAGGTGCCAGACTTGCCCTCCGTGGATATCAACATTCCTTACCAAATGACAGTTGCATCAAACACGTCACAACAGCTTGAAAAGAGAAAACTGGTCCGAGGAGGAAGTAGTGATTTCAGACCACAGATTCACAGCTACCGAGAGAGCTGAAGCCCACAGAGCAAAAGGAACTGCTATGTAATGAGCGCTGTTGGCTTCTCTCCAGCCTGGGCGTCAGGATGGAGACGTCACAGAGAGCCACTGGCGTGGCCTGGGGGCCATTCCAGAGTACCTTCTGGCTAAGGCCACAGGGGTCACTGTGGGACCCTGCTCCCCAGGATGGGGGCCTAAGAAGCTCTTCCAGATGTGCCCACTGACGAGTTCCACCTCAGCCTCAGTGGGCCCATCAGAAGGGCAGACATCCTCTCCAGGTTCTCTAGTGTTCCCCCAGGCACAGCTGCCGGGATGTCACACCACAGCCCCAGCGTGGCCGGCTTCTACCTTCAGACTCTGCAGGTCACTGGATGGGCCAGGTTCCTGGCCAGCCTTTGCTGCTGGTCCTCCTGGGGGAGGCTGCCAGAAGTGATAGCCCAGCCCCAGGAGGACCAGCTTCTATTTCTATGCCACTTGGGCCACAGAAGGGCATCGTGGCCCTCCAAACCCTTGTTTTATTGCCCTCTTGGGCACGGCTGCTGCAAGGCCTGGTGTGGCCAGCTTCTATCACCATGACACACAGGCCATCAGAGGGGCATGGGTCTTCTCTAAGCCTTCGCTCTGCCGCCCCTCTTAGGTATGGATGCAGGAGGTGATATTAGAACACATGGGTGGATTTCCCCCTAGTTGCCAAAAGCAGAAGCCACCAAACTGACCTCCTTCCAGTCCAAGATCCACTTGCTAGGAGGAGGATGTGATCCACGCGCCAGCGCCAGCCAGGTGAGTCTTCCTGTGCTGGAGGGGACGGCTCCTGGGTGGATCTGCTGCTCAGGCACTGAGTCCACGCCGGGCACGGCCAAGGCCCCCACGAGTTCAAAGCATGGCTGGCCTTCCAAGACAGAGTCTGGGCCACCCCATTGATCTAGGTGAGGCCCAGCCCCGCTGCTGATGGCTAGGGCCACACTGAGGAACAGTCAGAGTGTTCTGGCCAATCTGCGATGGACATTTCTCTCGTGCGCGTGCGGGGCCAGGCTGGATAGTCGAGGACTGCCCACAGACATGCACGGAGTCTGCATCTTGGATGAGGAGCGAGCCTGCTTCTCCGGCCCATCCCCATCCAGCCTGCCCACCTGCTGCGTCCACCTTCTGGTGGGGCAGGGCTTTCAACTTTTCATTTGTAATTAAAATTCCAGAAGAAAATGTCATCATATCTAACTACTGCAGCAACGACACTTACGACTCAACGGACAACAATGAGGGCTTGGATACGTAAAAATTAAACGCTTGTGCAAGAAAAATGTAATAAAACTGCTACAAAGAGTAAAGCAATAAAATTGGAAAAGAGACCATCACAATCGATACGGAAAGAACCGCTGTGTAAAGTCAATATATCCAAAGGCAACTTGACAACTGGTCAAAGGAGATGAACGTACGATTTGCATGCAAGGAAACGGAAACAGTACTTCAGTCATCGCATGAGAGAACAAAAGATGAGACTAGGAGTCCGCAGGTCTGGGTCCATCCCCACTTCTGGTACTAACGAGCCATGGAATGACAGCAATAACTAAGACGATGACAGCAGATGACCTTCAGTGAGTGTGTACCTCCACGCCAGGCGCCGCGGTCCAGTGCTCACAGTAACCGTAGGAGGTAGTCCTGTGATCACCCCATCACACAGAGCCGAGAACGGAGGGTTGGAGAAGTACCATCTAGGCCCCATATGAGGAAAGGCTATGGTTCTGGAAAAGGAGGCGCCACCTTACACTTGAGTCCTTGAAATGCCTGTTATTATGGGGATGCTCTCGCCACTACGGTATTTTGAACAACATAGTGCCGCTTGAGGACAAGACCCATTCGCCTGAAACAAACCCCAATCGAAGCTAGTTTTGGATACACATGGGAGTCACCAGATTGAATTGGTTTAAGAAAAAAAGGCGCAAAAGTAATTTAACCCAGATTCGGTACTTATTCCTAGGAATATGACCTCACAATGACAAATTTTAGATGTTTAACAAAAGTCTTTTAAAGGTGATTTAAAAAAGCAACACGTTAAGGGGTTATGTTGTAGAGCTACGGGACAAATTAAAAACAACCACAATCGGCCTAACGTTACATGAACACGTACTTACAGCTTGGGAGGAAACTTCTAGCGAGAGTTTTGTGCAGGGACTGTCACAGTGCTACATGGCACACAGCTCAGATGGATGGAAGCCAGTGGATGTTTCTGAAACGGTCTGATGACTCAAAAGGGGCTCCGGGGTTGGTGAGGCCAGAAATGAACGTGAGGAGTTAGAATAAAACGATCTCATGGCACAGAGCAAAGGAAAAAAGGAGTATTTTCTAAATTAATATATTATTCTATATAATATGTGATTTACAATATGTATGTATAACTAAATTAATAAATTAAATATTATAAGACATTTGAGTATTCTATTTACATGCCTAAAAATTCATAAATTCAAGTAGGCCTACAAACTCTGGGGTGAGCTTCTCTTCGGGAGAGTGGCGATCACTTTCTATTGACGCCATCATTTAATAGCTCTGTGTCTTAGTTTCCCTGAGGGGGGAGCTTGGAGGAGGGGACCAATGAGCCCCCTCGCCACCCTCACATCTGGTTTCTCTTCTCTAATTCTCAGATTCAAGGCCTGTGGATTTAAATACCTTGAAGGTACTTTATGCTAGTTAAACTGGCCAAAATAAATTAAAATGGTAAAAGCTACTCTTGATAGGCAAAATGGGAAACACGTACACTTATAAATTGCTGGTGGCAGTATAAATTGGTTTCAATCTTTCTGACAATAAAATATGTAAGTGCTACAAAACTGTTCACCTCCTTGGGCTCTGCCATCCCCCTCTAGGGATGCGGGTCCCCCGCGGGAACCCGCTGACAGCCGAGGGCCTGCAGGCCCCATCTACTCCTGGTGGGTGGGCTGGTGCTTCTGCAGCGCCGACCGCCTCTTGAACACACGGCCACACTCACTGCACTCGCAGCATCTTGCTCCACTGTGGGTCCTCCGATGGCGACTCAGGCCGGAGCTCCTCCGGAAGGCCTTCCCGCACTTGTCACACTCGTAGGGTTTCAGTCCGCTGTGGATGCGCCGGTGTTTAATCAGGTCGGAGGGCCCCCGGAAGGCCTTGCCGCAGTCGCCACAGGCGTAGGGCCGCTCCCCGGTGTGGATGCGCTGGTGCTCCAGGAGGCTGGAGCTCTGCCGGAAGGCCTTCCCGCACTGGCCGCACTCATAGGGCTTCTCGCCTGTGTGGATGCGCCGATGCTTGGTCAGCTCCGAGCTCCTCCGGAAGAGCTTGCCACAGTGGGGACACCCGTAGGGCTTGGCCCCGCTGTGGATGCGCTGGTGCTCAGCCAGGCCGTTGACCCCTCGGAAGGACTTGCCACAGTCGTCGCAGTCGAAGGGCAGGTGGCCAGTGTGCATTCGCTGGTGCTTGAGAAGCTCCTGGCGATCCAGGAAATCCCTGCTACATGCCTTGCAGGCAAAGGGCTTTTCCGAAGTGTGAAGCTTCTGATGTCGAAAGAGGTGAGTGTTCACTTTGAAGGACCGCCCACACTCCTCACAGTCAAAGGGCTTCTCCCGGCTGTGGACGCGCAGATGCTGACTGAGGCCTGCGTTCTTCTTAAACCTTTTCCCACATTCCTCACACTCAAAGGGCTTTGCCTCCCTCTCCATTTGCTCCCTCTTCTCCACGGCATCATCAAGGGCCCAACTTGGGCCAGGCCGCGGCTCTGCAGCCACGTGGCTCTTGCGGTGCTCGTTGAACTCAGAGACGCCCCGGAAGACCGTCCCGCAATCGCCGCACTCCCAGCCCTTCTCCTCACTGTGAATTCTCTGGTGCTGCACCAGGAGGACCTTAAGCCGAAAGGTGTCTCCACACTCTTTACACGCAAAGTGATGTTCTACAGGCAGATTCTGGGGGCTCCCCCCGCTCCCCTCAGACTCCCCATTCTGTTTGACCTCAGGGCTGGGCTCACTGGTGCTCGGGGAGCTTGTAGACGCCATCTCCTGTGGCTGGGCGTCTTCACCCATGGTCTGACGCTGGGTCACTGACACGCTTTCTGAAATGAGAACCACAAGACACTGCAGTCTTCAGAGGAGGACGGAAGGAGCTTACTCTCCTTTGTCAAGAATCGCTTTCCTCCTGAGACAGCTGCTGAGCACTGGGCCTGGAGGCCACCGGGGCAGGATGGCTGGTGCTCACCCAACCAGAAGCCAGGACCACAGAGGGAAGGGCCAGAAGGGCCTGACTGCTGGACGCTCCCTACCAAAGTGGCCCTGAAAAGGCCTCCCCTTCTGTGGTTAAGGAGCAGCCACATTCAGTCCCCAAAGCCTGAGCTAGGCCTCCCCCACGATTTCCTCACATTTCTTTTTCACTCACCAGAAAGCTTAGCTCGATCCACGTTATGGGATGGGATTGATACCAACAGCAGGCAAGAGACCAAGGCAGGATCCAAAACAGGAACTCCTGCTCATGGAAAAGGAGACAGGTTATGGCAGCAGCCAAAGATGACATGAGAACAGGGCAGGAACAGGGTGACACCTTCCAAGGGGAAACCCTTTCAATCCTCAAAGGCTGGCTTGGCCGTGACCATAGGCAAGTCAACCATCCACTTCAAATGCCTTTCCTAAGGGCCGGCTCCTTCCAGGGGCTGGACGAGGCCAGCTCTGGGCCCACCCGGGTGGAGTGCCAGGTGGTCGTCCTGAGGAGCCGATCCTCCCTTTCTCCTGATCCACCCACCTCAGGGCCTGCACGGTGAACTTCGTGCTCTTCCACAATTCCCAAACCTGACCCCCAGCAGTCTCTCCTCCTAAGAACCCTCCCGACCTCACACGTCCAACCCAGTAAAAGACTGAGGGGCTTCTTTCCATGCCATTAGGAGTTGAAGGGAGCCTTGCCACTTTGAGGTGTTGGCTGGGGCAGAGCCTTTGCATTTTCTTACAGCCCATCCCCAGGGGGCACAAGCCCCTGGAAGGTGAGCTTGTGTAGGGCCACACCAGGTGCCCCTCATCCCACTCCCAGCTGTATAGTACCATGAAGCTGCAGGCAAAGCTGGTGGAAGGGCTAGGGGCATCCTTACCCACGGAGGTCACGTTCCCGTAATATGCCAGTGTCCTTTGCTCAAAGTCCAGCCTCAACCACTCCCTTTTTGTGAGGTACTGTGCCACACTGCCAAACATCACCAAATCCTGAAAGAATTCCCAGGCATAATCAGTCCTTCCACCTATTCTAGAATGAGGAAGGGGCAGTGCCAATAACCCCAGGGACAAGAGGTGAGAGTCTGGAGTGGGTGTGTGTTGCTAACATGGAGATCTAACCACAAGCCTCAAGAAGTCCTTGAAAGAGAACCTGATCAAGCACCAGGAGACCTGGGCCATGGTCCTGGCCTTCCACTGTCTTCCCAAGGGACCTCAGTTCAATCACTTTCCTGGATTGAAACTCAGCTCCCCCACTGGTATGATGGGAATTACAAGCCAAGTGGGCATCCATTCCTTGGCAGACTCTGGGGAGAGAAGCAGAGGAAGGGAGGAAAGGCAGCAGCTGGGGTTCAGGCCCTGCCGTGTGTCATGCTAGGGCAAGAGGCAGAGGCTGAGGCCTGAATTAGGGAGCAGTGACAGATTCCCAAACCAGGCAGAGGGAAGCACAGCACACCTGGGCCTCGAGCATCTCAAGAGGGCCTGCCAGCACCTGGTTTCCTGGGGCTCCATCCTGGGGAAGGGCAAGACCCTGGGGGGCAGGCGGAGCTAAGGAAAGTGAAAAGAGCAGTGAGTGACAGCAGCCCTGTCTCTGGGTCCCCTGGGATGAGACTGGTGATTTTCTTTTCTGAGGTTTTAAATCTTGTTGAATCTTCTCTTGCATAGCAGCTAAGAGACAAGACAGAGCATGGGGACGTCTAAGAAAAAATATCCTAAACAGTGGAGAAAGTGGGCTGGCAAAAAATTAATACAGGCAGGCTAGAGGGAGCCCAGACAAGACAAATGAATGTTAGCCCAGGCACAGCTTGGAGAAGACAGCCAGACTGAGAGCCAACGGTGGGGAGACCGGCTCTCAGAGACAGGCTGGCCATAGCCCTCCTAGCAAGCCTGCCTCAAAGTGGTCAATGCTCACACTGCAGAAGAAGGAAATGTCCCCAAAAGAATATCAGAAGAAACTAGGAAGTGAGAGATCCTTTCAAACTTTGTAGGAGCAACAAAAAAACAGACTGGGCCACTGGAGGGAAGAAGGGCAACAAAGAGCAGGAGCTGGGGCTTTCTGATAAGCAGCAAGGCCCTTTAAAGGCCACACCCCACCCCACTGAAACAATTTGCCAGGTGACAGTAAGACTGCTACAAACAAGAACATTTCTGTTACATATTTGACAAAATGAAAAGTTGAATAAAACAGCTGGAAAAAGAAGCCTCAAAAGAAGAAAAAAAAGATCATCAGGGGCCGGCCTAGGGGCAAAGCGCTTAAGTTTGCATGCTTCGCTTCGACAGCCTGGGGTTCGCCAGTTTGGATCCTGGGCGCGGACCTACGCAGCACTCATCAAGCCATGCTGTGGCGGCATCCCACACAGATGAACTAGAAGGACCTACAACTAGGATATACAACTATGCACTGCGGCTTTGTGGAGGGAAAAAAAGAGATCTTCAAACACCAAGTTGCGAAATAAAAGATCTGAACAATATATACAAGTTACCGTTTCCTTCCAGATTGCAGAAAATGTGAAATATCAGAAGATCCTGCCACAGACACGTGTGCATCATAGGCCTCCCACTTCAGTGAGTTCAAAGAAACAGGAACACAGTTTCTGCTCTGATGTCAGGTCAATTCAATTCAATTCATAATTAAATGAAAAGAAAGCATTTTACACGAGCTCGAGGAGTACAAAACCCAGATACTCTAGAAAGACTTTTACATAAATTTAGATGTTACATTAAAAGGGATGGATAGAGACTTCTACTTCCGGCCATGATGGAGTAACAAGGAGCAGATTTAATGTCCTGCCATAAACAAGTAGGAAAATGGACAAAATCGATGTGACACAACAGTTTTCAGAGAGCGGACAGCAGGCAGTGCAGGATCATGATCTCCAAGAGAAGAGAAACAAATGAAGTGAGCCTTATCATCGCCTCAGCTCTCTGCCTGCAGGCAATTTCCAGATTGAGAGTGCAGGGAAGGGAGACCCAAACAGAGCTTGGTGCCTTCATCAAGACACAGACCAGCGCTCAGGGCAGCTGAGGCAGCTGCAAGTTGCAGAGCAGAGTTCCAGAAAGGAGGGAGCTATGCAGAAAGAAGAGCTCTAAATAAAAACCTACCTCAGGCTTTCTTTGAGTCTTTCCCGACCATTAAGTTGTGTGTGCATCGAGTGAAACTCCCAAAACCTGGTAAAAGAACAACCAGAATGCTGAAAGCTGAACAATTCCCAGGACACACAAAAGTAGGGAGATGGTAAGGGTCCAAACAAGCAGAGTCCAGAGTCCTCAGTGATCAGCTGGGGCATTCAGCAGAGAACCAGTGGGGCCATGCCTTCACAGTACGACTGATCTATCCCTGGAACCACGGCGGCCCTGGACCTGCTCTAGAAAAGCTTAAAAATAGGTCTCAAAGGGATGAAATTGTTCCACGCATAACTACCTCCAAAAAACAAAATCCAACACTTTTCAAAGTGAAACAACAAAATCTGGACACTCAACAACATAATCTCTACAATGTCCAACACCCAATAAAAAATTATTGAAATGCCAAGCAGCAGAAAAATATGACCTACAGCAAGGAAAATAATCTCAATAGAAACACTCAGAAATGATCAGATAGACCTCACAGACAAGGATAACAGCTAGTTTAACTATGTATAAGTATTTTAAAAAAATCAGGAACGTAATGAGAAAATGGACAATATAAACAAGAACCAAATGGGACTTTTAGAGGCGAAATTATAATATTTAAAATGAAAGTTTCACTGGATGTGATTAACAGCAGATTAGACACTGCCAAAAAACGGGTTGGAAAACTTGAAGACGTAGCTACAGAAACTATCCCAAATGAAGCTTAGAAAGAAAAAAAAAATTAAAACACATTCTTAGTAACCTGAGAATGATAGAAAGTGGTCTAACACACAGGTAACTGGAATCTGAGAAGGAGGGGAAAGGGGGGGGGGATAAAAATATAGTTGGAGAAATAATGGCTGAAAATGTTTTTTCTAAATTTTGATGAAAACTAGATGCAAGACACAAACAGCAAGAAACAAAAAACAAAACCAAAAACCCACACATATACACCAAGACACATCATAATCAAACTGCTGAAAACCAATGATAAAGAGAAAATCTTAAAGCAGCCAGAGGGGGGAAAATGTTATATACAGAGGAGCAAAGATAAGAATAACTGCTGACTTCTTATCAGAAAATGTCAAGTCAGAAAACAAGTGAAGCACATTTTTAAAGTGCTAAAGGAAAAAAAACACTGTCAACCTAGAATTTTACATTCAGGGAAAATATCCTTCAAAAATGAACGCAAAATAAAAACTTTTTCAGACGAACAAAAGCGGAGAGATTTGCCACCAGCAGACCTGTACTACAAGATATATTAAAGAAAGTTCTTCAGGTGAAGGAAAATGATACCAGATGGAAACCTGGATCCACACAAAGGAATGAAGAACACCAGGAATGTAAATATGTGGGGAAACATAAAACGTTCTTACCTCCTTCATTTTTAAATTTTTAAAAGGTAACATTCAAAGTAAAAATAATAATACGGTAGTGTGGGGTTTAGAACATATGTAGAAGTAAAACATGATTGGGTATTTCAGGAAGCCCGCCAAGACTGAGGCAATGCTAATAAGCCTGTAGTGGAGATAAAACACAATTCTAAAAAATAATTCAAAAGAAGAAAGGTAAAGAAACAAAGGAAAACGAAAAGATGGGATAAGTAGAAACAAACAGAAGATGGCAAATTTAAGATCCAACCAAATGGGTAATTAAGTTAAATGGAAATGGACTAAACACTCTGATTAAAAGGCAGGGATTATCAGACTGCATTAAAAAAGAAACTCAACCATATGCTATCTACAAGAAACTTTATAAAGACTTTAAATGTAAAGACATAGATAGGATAAAAGTAAAAGGATGGAAAACAATATACTTTAACCAACAGAAAGGGTCTAAATAATCCAAATGTCATAGAAACAAGAGGGAGAGGGTGAGTGACGAATATGACTCAGAGCTCTGGGGACCTTACTAGGGAGTCCTAGAACTCAGAGCAAGAAGAAAACTGGAGAGCTTATGTACAAAATCAACAGGTTGTAGGAAACAAGGGGGAAAAAAAAGAAAAATAAATAAATAAGTGAAAAAAAAATCAACAGGTGGCCAAGGCAGCAGATTACAAAAATTTGAATTCTTCTTAGAAGATGCAGACAGACAGTAAGTTTATTAAAATATCCAAAGAGGGTAGAGGAAGGGGAGAGAAGAGCTAAGTATATATTTGCATTTTAGGCAAAAAAGAAAGAAACTGAGTGATCCATAGCTAAAATGAGCACACCCGTACTGCAATGTGCACCACACTGGGCTTGAGCCCAGGTCTAGAAAGGTCTTCTACCATTTCTATAACGTGCGAATTTTTAGTAACAAAGCTGCATTTCTTTGGTAATAGAAAAGAATAACAATTTAAGAAGATTTGGGTAGACTTTGGATAAGAAAGATGCTCAGTATGCGAGAGGACAGGGCTGAGGCCAAGGAGGCAATGGGGAACGGCCCTTAAAGCTGGGTGACACCCTGAGGTGCTCACATGGGCAAGGCAGGTACAGGGGAGAAGGGCTGGCAGGAATGTGTGGGCAGTCCCAGAAAGCTTGGAAGCAGGACCATGGGGTTGCGACTTCCTGGGCTCATCCTCCCAAGCTATCAGCGCCATGGACAGGTGTGAGCAGAAGGCCTCCTTTGATCCCAAGGTCCATGGAAGCTCCCTTCCCATCTTTAATAGGCGTTTCCTATTAAACAACATAGGTGTTTCCCTGGTGTGCGAACGAAGTCTTCAGGTGCCTAGCAGGCAAGTCCTTTGTGTCCCACTGTCATCTGGGCAGGGCCCCCTCTGAGCGGTTGGATTCTTCCTGGTATGCATTTGATGTCTGGTTTGACTTGGGCTTCCAATACAAAATGAACTGGTCACAGATTACTTATACAATTCATTTTTAAAAATTCACTTCCAATTGACATTGAGCTTTTGCTGCCAAGTGGAATGGAGAGGAGAGCATCTCACAGTGACCTTCTGAGAAAGAGAGCCTGTTACAAACCTCATCTCACTGCCCTCAGGCCAGAGACTTAAGGCCTTTCCCCCCACAAGGCTCTGGCCCAACCCACCAGGCCCATATCCTGCACCTCAGTCATTCGTTCCAGACACTCGGGCCTCCATTCTGTTCTAGATATACCCCTCAGGGCCTCTGAATCTGCCACAGGGGGCTCCTTCTAAGAACTCAGGCCTCACTGAAATGTCACCTCTCAACATCTTCACTCTGCAGCCCCATCAGGGTTTACTCATGACACCTTTCACTACCTAAAAATTATCCTCTGACATTGCTTGCTTTTACCTGACTCTCCCCCAGAGAAATGTCACCTCCCACAGGGCAGGGGCTTTCTCTTTCTTGGTGAGCCCCGAGTCCCCAGCCTCTGCAGCAGCTCCTGGCACTGAGCAGGCACATGATAAACTGTGGGGGAGGGGCGTGTTAAATGGAGCATCTACTACGTGTTGGCACCGAGCCTCTCCCTCCACACAATTACATTTAATTATTACAACCTTTAGTTATTACCACCTCCATTTCACGGTGAAGGAAGTCATGGATCTCAGAGGTTAAGTAACTTGCCTAAAGTCCAGCTCCCAAGATTTGAGACTTCTGAATCAGACTAGAGAAGAGAGAAATCAAATGCAACGCTCTAACACCAGGCCACAGCCAGAGGCGAGGCACTTATCAGTGTCCTTGCAGCCTAATGGTACACACAGGTTTTGGGAACTGGCTTTAAATCATCCTATTAACAGGCCATCACAGACACTCACTGTGCAACAGATACACAAATCATTCTCTTTCTCTCACACTCACACACACTTCTTCCAAGCCACTCACGTTTAATTGAGCAAACCCTCGTGAAGTGTTCCATTTAATTGAGCAGATTCCTACCGAAGTGCTTTTACTTAACCGGTATGATTAACTGTTAAAATCCTGGAGCCGCAAACCTCAAGTGGATTGTTAATTCTCCCTTCCTGTGCAGCAACAGGAGTGGCCCTTCCTGTACCAGACTTGCCCAGGGGCCTTAACCTGACTGCACTTCAGATCACTGTCCACAGTAACAGCCCAAGGACACACAGAGATCATTTAGAAGGTGCTCAGAAAAGCGGGGGTGGGGGGGGGGCAGAGAGTCCCGCTTTCATGAAAGGAAGCTAAACTCTGCATAACCGACCAAGTGTATCAGGTAAAAGCTTTAGGAGAGGCAAAGGAAGATCATTTAAAAAGATAATACCCATTAACTCTCACTGCAGTTAAAAATAAAATGATCATCAGTCCTGGAGAAAATCTCATCATTCAGAAACTATGTTGCACAACTGCTTGACTTTAAAATGCTCAAAGTAATCTGAAAAAGAAGCTGGATGCTGTGAGAAAAGTGACAAATACAGGTGTCCACTACCTTCCAAAAGTAGACCTTGGGAGATCAAGGTCAAAGCAATCCCAGGCAGAATATGAAAATCATCTTCGTGCACCCGATGGATACAGAGGGTGATGCTGCCCTTGAATACAAGGCACTTCCGCTCACCGTGGACAAGCACGCCCCAAATCTCCTAAGATGCACGCCTATCCCCACCAGCGAAATGGAAGTTCCGACAAAGACTCTGGGAAAACCAATCTCCGTCTCTTCATATAAACACTGTTATCTTCCTTCTTAAAGTGGGATCTGAAGTGTAGTCTAACGACTATCCGCTCCCAGAGTGAAAGCCCTAGCAAGGTTACTGCAGATTCCGCCCTGGACCTAGCCAAGTGCCACGAACACTGCAAGTGCCTTATGAACACAGGGGACTCAGGTCAATGCTAACCCACCGCCTGACGATCTGAACAATCATGTTTTCTAAAACATGAGAGCTCATGTGAGTGAACACATGTTCCTGATACGTGCTTTACACGGCAATGTAAATTTTTTTTTGCTGAGGAAGATTCGCCCTGAGCTAACATCCGTCGCCAATCTTCCTCTTTGTTTTTGCTTGAGGAAGATTAGCCCTGAGCTAACATCTGCACCTATCTTCCTCTACATTTTTTGCATGTGGGACACCTCCACAGCATGGCTGATGAGTGGTGTAGGTCTGTGCCCAGGATCTGAACGCGTGAACCCAGGCCGCCGAAGTGGAGCACACAGAAGTTTAACCACTGGGCCATAGGGCCGGGCCCAATGGCCATGTAAATTTTAGACAACTTATTTAAATTGAATTTTCCATATGGAATCAAACATTAAGAGAATCAAAATAATCATTCCACTTTGACCTAAAAGATCAGAAATTAAGAGTTGAATTTAATGGAGACAAAAACAACCCATGTCACAAAAAGTAGTGAATAGTTAGGTGCTGTCTGGTTGCCTTTGAGCTCTAGACTCCTCCTCAGGCTGTCTGGCTACTAGTAAAGATAGCTTCCAAGCCTAAAATATCAGGATTCCACCGATTCCATGGCACAAACAACCAAGCAACATCCTCAGCAGATACGGTCCTTCTCTGGGCAGTGGGAGCAAGGGAGAGGCAGCAAGGCAATCCAAACTAGATCTATTTGGCAGCTTCCAGAAACTTCTAAGGGATATCAGAAACACCTGGACTCCCTGGAGTATCAAAATAAAGTCCCGTAGCAGAATGTCCTCAGGCCCCAGAAGACAACAGGTGGCTCCTGGAGTTGTTTGATTCTGGGCCAGAGCAAAACTGCCCCAGAGGGTGTCTTTATAGTCACACAAGAGACCTCACTCTTCAGCATCTACTCACATGGGTGCCTTCAGCCCTCTCTCCCATCCAAATGACCACCTGGATTCCCAATTCTCCTTGCTGGATATCAGTTCTCCTTTGATTCATGTCGCTTAGATTGAGAGAACCATCTCTGGGCAAAGATGTTTCAGTGACACTGGCATATATGAAAATATGAGTGCTTTCAGAACGGAAACAATACTTCTCATTGTCTACATCCTCACCCATGGGGCCTTCTAACAGCATGGCCAGCTTTAAGGCCAGCAGACACGGTCTGTAAACACCCAGACTTACCCAAAAGAGACACACAGTGATGGCTCATCGTGTCTCAGAACAATTCTGAGTGATTAGTCAGGCAGGTAAGGTCCCACCTGTTGGACTAAAATAATTCAGGGGGACAGAAGCAGGCTTGGGGGCGTCGTCTGGGAACAGGTCTTATTGGGTCGTGAGTGCTCGACCAAAGGACAGGCTGTGAGACGGAACACAAATTGTCACGATCCCGACCCACTGCAGCCAGGCAAGGCTGGGATGCTGAGCTGAGCCCCTGGGCTGGAGCTGGGCCTGGCCTTCATGGGCTCTCAACCTGTCTGGCCACTCTGCACTGTGCCAATGTGCTGCTACTAGAAGTGGTAGAATCCTGAAGGGCCAAAAGAGAGAGTGTTTCACCAGCGAAGCCTGTTTCTCTAGGCGGTTAGTGTCTGCGAGCGTCTTTTTCTGCATGCGTGGGTGGGAGGCATCTGTCTCATCTTCCCCAGTTTCCCTCTCTCACTCTGCCTGGGCACCTGGCCCTCTCAGTTTAGGTTTCCATTTTCTTTTCCTTCTATAAAAAGCCAGAAGGTAGACCAGAAGGGGATTTTGTAGTGTTTGTTGTATTTAATTGAGGAAAGGTTTATGTTCCCATTTCCCCAAGAAGACGCATGGCATCTTACTAAAAATCAAAACAAATTGTAAGTATAGCTTCGTTTAGGTTACACTGCCCTGGATATGAAAGATTCTAAATGGGGGTAGGAGATGCTGTGCAAATTTCAAGGGGCCCTGGGCCATTTGGGGAGCCCAGGGAGGTAAGGGTCAGGGCTGGATCGGTGGATTAGAATGCTGGCATGGGGTCTGCTAAGAGCTCAAAGGGCAGAGTAGCAGGGGTGAGTGGGGCCACGGAGTTGCATTTTCAACCAGCACTCAGGCAACTGGACTGTGGAGCTGTGCCTGTCTAGAATCTGGAGGCTTCCTTACCTCGAGTGCTCAGCAGACAGGATTCCAGCCCATGAGCCTCCTGAATGGATCCTGCTCTCTGTGCCGTCAGACTCCTGGGAAGAGAATTTACACTTTCCAGTGATTCTCCAAGGGGTCTCTCACTTGAACACATTTTTGGGGAACGGACTGTGCTGTACCAGGCACTGTGGAACCTGCTTCTACTTAAAGGCTCAATGGGGGAGAGAGGATGGGGGATGGGGCCAGCAGCATTAGTACCCAGAGGGGGTGCTGTTCTAGCAATCCCATCTGAAAACCTTTGGTAAAAGAAAAATGTCGGGTCTGAGGTTGAAGAGGAAATATTTCACTGACCAAGGAGACTGAAGGGGGCTGGCGGCCGGGCTAGGCCAACGCTGGCTGGAGGGTGTCAGTTGGAACGGGGTGGGACCTCCGGGAAGAGGGCCAGGACTGGGGGGGGGGGGGGTGGGGCAGGGTGGGGGAGGGGCTGGGGCGCGGTGACGGGGGGGGGGGGGGGGTGTCTGAAAGGGACCATGGGCTTAGGGCGGCAGGCGACCGTGTGGGGGGAGGATGGAAAAAGACATGTAATTAATCACCCAAATATAGACTAGAGGAGGCAGCAAAGGAGTTTTGGGGGGGGTACTGGAGCTGGAGATGGTGGCCCCCAGACGAGTGACAGAAAAAGCCCTGTTCACACCGAGAGACTTGAGCTGGTCTTCACCCAGCAAGGGCTGCCCCCTCCCCCTCCCTCACAGATCTTGGGCACTAGGCTACCCCGCCACCCTCCCCGCCAAGCTGAGGCTCGACTCCCACCCAAAAGGAAAGGAGGGACTCCACCAGCAGGAACCGTCTCCAGCTCACCCACCCGGCGCCCCTGACTGCGGCTCAGCCCCTCCCCAAGACAGACAAACCCTTTAACCCCTCCGCCAACGCCCTCTCCCCCTCGGCCTCCACTGCGCTTGGGGCGGGGGTCCCCTCCTCCACATACTGACCGGTTCCCACCCTCTAGCGTTCCCCAGAAAGCAGCGTAGGCCTCCGCACATTCACGATTCCCGCCCCTGACCGCCGCCCCCCGCCTGCCGAGGGAAGGCCTTAGGGCCTCCTAGTACCAGCCATCCAGGATCCGTCCCCCTCTCCTGCTGGCCCCTGGGCCGAGCAGCTTCCGCGGGCCCTCCCCACCCCCAACAAGGCTTGGACGCCCTCTCACCGCACTCACGGGAACACTCACTCCAGCCTCACACACTCTCCTGGGCCGCCCCCTGCAGATCCTCTCGTGGCCCAAACGATCACCCTGGCCCCACACATTCACCTGCGACCCGAGCACTGTCCCGGGCTCCCAGCACATCCTCTCGTGGCTCAAACGATCACCTCGGCCCCACACACCCTCCCGCGCCCAGTGCACATCCTCCCGTGGCCCGCACGCTCACCCCGGCCCGGCGGCGGCTGACGCCCGGCCCTCGGCTGGCGTGGCCCAGGCAGGCCCGGCGTGGCAGGAAGCGCCACGGAGCCGCCAGCGCCCGGCTGAGCCCAGCAGCCCCGCGGCGCGTTTCCGGAGCCGCGGGCGCCGCCGAGGGTAGTTGGGGAGCGAGGCCCCGCCCCGGCCCCGGCCCCGCCCGGCCCCTCGGCCCCGATTGGCTCGGAGAGGGGGCAGGGCGGGAAGGGGGCGGGACTGAGATCGGGGGAGGGTCGGACCAGACGGCCCGGGAACGTAGCGCACCAGCCAAACGCCTGGTTGGAGGGGGGAGGAGTGGAATGAATGTACTAATGAATGAACGAGCGAATGAACCGACCAACCCACGAAGGAGGGAACGAAGGAATGGAAAGGACTCCTCCCCCTTGGGCTCCTTCTGGACTGGGGTGAAGGGAGAGGGAAGCAGAGCGAAGCCAGCCCCCACTGGAGGGGGTCAAAGCGCCTCACTGAGTCACCAAAGGTGTTGTGAGCCCTCGCTGTGCCAGGCACTGAGAATACAGCTATGAGCAAAACAGGCCGCATCCCTGCCCTCAGGGGGCGCGCCTTTGGCGCCCAAGAGCTCCTGTGAGTGTGCGTGTGTGTGTGTGTGTGTGTGTGTGTGTGTGTGTGCGCGCGCGCGCGCGCGGTCGCTCGTGCGGGGGGGTGGGGGTGGAGGGGAAACGCACTTGAGTTAATTTCAAAATAGCAGGTCATACTATGAGGGAAAAAAGAACAGGATTCTTGGATCGGGGGTGCTGCAAGTAGCGACAGCCAGTTCCAGATGAATTTGCTGCCAGTCAACACAAATCTAGGAAGCTGCTGCCGCCCTGCAATGTGCTAAACCCTCGATGCTTCCCTGAAGGTTCCTGTTTTGTAAGGAAGACGGTAGTAAACAAGGATCAACATACAACCATAAGAGTGATAAGTACTGAAGAACAGGAATTAGGGTGATGTTTGGGAGCGAGGGGTGGGGGACTTCAGTGAGACTCCAGTTGAGATGAGACTTGAAGGACAAAAAAAGACTCAGCCATATGAAGATTGTTGAAGACAGGAAGAGAATTCCCAGGCAAAGAGAACAGCAAGTGCAAAGGCCCCGTGACAGGAACAGATTGGGCATATTCTAGGATCAAAAGGAAAATCTTACTGCTGGAGTGCAGTAAAGCAAGGGAAAAGAGGGCCCTGCTTGGGGGGGGGGGGGGGGGGGGGCAGGCTCTGGAAGTGAGTCTGAAGGATGTGGTCTGTTTTCATTGTTTATTAATAAGCTTTTAATGTTTTATTAGTGATAATGATTATAACCAACTTCTTAAATATTCTTGTAACAATTTTATACCGTAGATGCTAACATCTCTTTTTCTTATTTTCCCTCCACATTTTATTGCAACATACAGATCAGTTGACAGATTTGTACCAATCACCACTGCTCTATAATTAGCATTATGCTATACTTGCTTGATCGCAGGTCATCCTTATTTCACAGATCCATTTCAAAGTAAGTTGCAGACATCAGTGCACTTCACCCCTAAATACTTCAGCACGCATTAGCTAGAGATCAATACCTGTTTACTGTTCTTTTTGTTTTTTTGGAGGTAAAATTTACATACAATGAAACACACAGATCTCAAGTGTCCCATGCAGTGAGTTCTGACAAATGCATACTCAGGATATATAGAACACTATCAACACCCCAGAAATTTCCCTTGTGCCCATTCCCACTCAGTCCCCACCACAATCCCACACAGAGGCAACCACTGTTCTATTTTTTTTTCCACCATAGATTACTTTTGCCTATTTGAGAACTTCGTATGAATGGAATCATACAGTATGTACCAGTTTGTGTCTGGATTTTTTCATTCAGTATGATGATTTTGAGATTTATCTATGTTGTTGAATGTGTTATTGCTTCTTTCCTATTATTACTGAGTAGCATTACGTTGTCTAGCCAGCCCTGTCCCAGGTTCATTTCCCAGTCAGGGAACCACACCACCTGTCTGTGGGTTGTCATACTGTGGCAGCTGTATGTTGCTGTGATGCTGAAAGCTATGCCATGAGGATTTCAAATCCCAGCAGGGTCACCCGTGGTGGGCAAGTTTCAGCAGAGCTTCCAGACTAGGACTGACTAGGAAGAAGGACCTGGCCACCCACTTCCAAAAGAATTGGCCATGAAAATCCTATGAATAGCAGCGGAGCGTTGCCTGATATAGCTGCGGAAGATGAGAGGATGGCACAAAAAGACCCAGCAGGGCTCCACTCTGCTGTCCACAGGGGTGCTAGGAGCTGGAATCCACTTGAGGGCACTAACAACAAATTCCATTGTCTGGATATATCCGAGTTGTTTCATTTGTTCACCAGTTCATGATCTGGGCTATTTCCATTTTGGACTATTATAAATAAAGCTAAATAAAGCTATTATGAACATGTGTGCACAAGTTTGTGTAGACATTTAGTTTCATTTTACTTGGGTAAGTGCCTAGAAAGGAAATTGCCACGTCATAGGATAGTTGTTTTATAAGAAACTGCCAGAATATTCTCCAAAGTGGTTGTACAATTTATGTTCCCACCAGAACTGTATGAGAGTTCCTTTCCTTTCCAATCCTCCTCAACATTTGGGGTTGTCAGCCTTTATTTTTAGCCATTTAAGTAGGTGCGAAGTGGTAACTCATTGTGATTTTAATTATCATCTCCCGGATGACTAGTCATGTTGAGTATGATGTTTCTATGTGCTCACTGGCCATTTCTATATCTTCTTTTTTAAAGCGTCTGTTCAAACAGCTTGCCCACTTTTATGGGGTTATTTGTCTTTTTATTATTTACCCGTAGGCGTATATTTTTGAAAAACGGATCTTTTGAGGTGTATTTGACATACAGTAACTTGGACATGTTTAAACTGTACAGTCTGATAAGATGTGACATATATACATATAAAACCATGAAACCATCGCCACAATCAGGACAACAAACATAGTTTATTGTCTCAAATAAACTCTCAAAGTTTCCTTGTGTCCCTGTGTAGTCCCTCCCGCCTATCTCTTCTCGTTCCTCTTGTTCCCAAGCAACCACTGAGCTGCTCTCTGTCACTAGAGCCTAGTTCGCATGTTCTAGAGTTTTATATACATGGAATCATAAAGTATCATTTTGTATCTGGCTCATTTCTCTCAACAAAATTATTTTGAGATTCATCCATATTGTTATGTGTGTCAACAGTTCATTCCTTTGCACTGCTGAATAATATTCCAATGCAGGGACGTACAAGGGGTTTATGCATTGATTGGTTGATGGACGTTTGAGCTGTTTCCAGTTTGGGGTAACTACAGACAAAGCCACTGTGGACATTCGTGTGCAAGTCTTTATATGGACATATATTTCCTTTTATCCTGGGTAAATGCCAAGGAGTGGTATGGCTGGATACTATGCTAGAGGTATGTTTAACTTTTTAAAAAGCCTCCAAATTGTTTTCCACAGTGGTCGTCCTGTGTTACATTCCCGCCAGTGGAGTAGCAGTGAGGGAGAGTTCCAGTTGTTTTACACCCTTGTCAATACTTGGTCTGGTCAGTCTTTTTAGTTTTAGCTGTTGTAATAGGTGTCTAGTGTAACATCATTATGGTTTCCACCTGGATTTCCTTGACTAGTGATGTTGAGCATATTTTCATACCCTCATTAGCCATCTGTATATCTTCTTTGAAATGTCTGCTTAAACCTTTTGCCCATTTTATTATTATTTGGTTGTTTGTCTTCTTCTTAAGTCGTAAGAGCTCTTTATATATTCTAGGTACAAGCCTTTTGTCAGGTATAGTCTTTGCAAGCATTTTCTTCCAGTCTGTGGCTCATCTTTTCATTCTCTTAACAGTGTCTTTTGGAGAGCAGAAATTCTAAATATTAAGTTAAATATATCAATCTGATTTATGGATGGTGCTTTGGATGTCATATCTAAGACATCTTGTCTAGTCTAAGTTCACAAAGATCTTGTTTTCTTTTAGAAGTTTTATGGTTTTAGATTTTATATTTATTTAGATTTCTGATCCATTTTGAGTCAATTTTTTTATGTAGTGAAAGATATGGATCAAAGTTCATTTTTTTGCATGTGGATATCCAATTATTCCAGCATCATTTGTTGAAAAGACTATTTTTCTCCTCTGTATTTATTTTGCTGAAGAAGACACACCCTGAGGTAACATCTGTTGCCAATCTTCGTCTTTTTGCTTGAGGAAGATTGTCACTGAGCTAACATCTGTGCCAATCTTCCTGTATTTTTCGTGTGTGGGACACAGCCACATGGCTTAATGAGCAGTGTATAAGTCTGTGCTCAGGATCTGAACCTGCGAACGCCAGGCCACTGAAGTGGAGTGTGAACTTGATCACTATGCCACCGGGCCGGCCCCACGAATCTTCCTCTTTTTGCTTGAGGAAGATTCGCCCTGAGCTAACATCTGCTCCAATCTTCCTCCATTTTGTATGTGGGTCACCACCACAGCATGGCCTACAAGTTTTGTAGGTCTGTGCCTGGGATCTGAACCTGCAAACCCGGGCTGCCAAAGCAGAGCATGCCGAACTCAACCACTAGGGCATGGGACCAGTTCCTCCACTGTATTCTTTTGTGCCTATGTCAAAGATCAGTTGTCCACAAGTTTGTGGATCTGGGACTCTCTATGCTGTTCAATTGATGTATTTTATTTATTTATTTTTTTAAAGATTTTATTTGTCCTTTTTCTCCCCAAAGCCCCCTGGTACATCGTTATATATTTTTAGTTGTGGGTCCTTCTAGTTGTGGCACGTGGGATGCTGCCTCAGTGTGGCCTGATGAGCGGTGCCATGTCTGCGCTCAGGATCCGAACCGGTGAAACCCTGGGCCGCCACAGCAGAGCACGCGAACTTAACCACTCAGCCACGGGGCTGGCCCCTATATTTTCTATCTTTACATGAGTAACACACAGTTTCATTTAGTGTAGTTTTACAATAATCTTTGAAATCAGATAGCATAAATTCTACAACTTTGTTCCTTTCAGGGTTGCTTTAACTACTCTAGGTTTTTTGCATCCCCATACAGTCCTGCGTCATTTAACGACGGGGATACATTCTGAGAGATGCATCGTTAGGCAATTTTGTCATTGTGCAAACATCACAGAGGGTGCTTACACAAACCGAGGTGGTATAGCCCACTACACACCTGGGCTATATAGTAGTAATCTCATGGGACCACCAAGGTATATGCGGTCTGTTGTTGAGCAAAACATTGCTACGTGGTGCATGACTGTATACATTTTAGAATCACTTTAGTTTCTAGAAAAAAAGTCTGCTGGGATTTTGAATGAGTCTGGATTGAATTCTACAGATGAATTTGGGGAGAATTGACATATTAAAATATTGAGATTCTTGACTCATGAACGAGGCCTCTCTCTCCATCTATTTCATCTTTAATTTCTCTCAGCAGTATGCAAAAAAACTGCGAAAGTTTTCAATGTACAGGTTTTTCATATCTTTTGTCAGATTTATTCCTAAGTATTGCGTATTTTTGATGCTGAGTGGTATTATTTATACAATTTTAATTTCTGATTGTTCATTGCTACTATATGTAAATGCAATTGATTTTTGTATATTGATCTTCTATCCTGCAACCTGCTAAACTCATATATTAGTTCTAGTAACTTTCCTGTAGATTGCATCACATTTTTTACATAGATAACCCTATCATCTGTGAGTAAAGACACTTTACTTACTTCTTCCTTTCCAATCTGGATGCCGTTTGTTTCTTTTCCTTGCCTAATTTCCCAGGCTTGAACTTCCAATACAGTATTGACTAGAAGGTATAAGAGTGGACATCCCTGTCTTGTTTCTGATTTTGGTGGGGAAAGGACTCAGTCTTTCACCACTAAGGATGATGTCAGCTGTAGGTTTTTCACAGGTGCCCTTTATCAAATTGAGGAAGTTCCCTTTTATTCCTAGATTTCTGTGAATTTTTATCAGGAATGGATGTTGGATTCTGTCAAATGCTTTTTCTGTATCTATTGAGAAGATTGCTATAGACTGAATGTGTCTCCCCCAAATTCACATGTTGAAATCCTAGCTCCCAAAGTAATGGTATTAGGAGGTGAGGCCTTTGGGAAGTAATTAGGTCCCAGTGGGGTCAATGCCCTTATAAAAGAGGCTCCAGAGGCGCCTCGTCCCTTCACCATGTGAGGACACGGTGAGAAGGTGCTGGCTGTGAGCCAGGAAGCGAGCCCTCACCAGAACGTGACCGTGCTGGTGCCTTGATCTTGGACTTCCAGCCTCCAGAACTGTGAGAAATCAATTTCTGTTGTTTCCAAGGCACCCAGTCTGTGGTATTTTGTTATAGCAGCCCCAATGGACTAAGACGTAGATCATATGGTTTTTATTTTTTAGTTTGTTAATGTGCTGAATTATGTTGATAAAATTAAACATTTAAACCAAACTTACATTCTCATGATAGACTACTTAGTCATAATACATTATCATTTTTGTATCTTGTTGAACTCTATTTGTTAAAATTTTTTTTAGAATTTTTGCCTGTATGTTCATGAAGCATATTGGTCTGTAGTTTTCTTTTCATATAATGCCTTAGTATGTTTTGACATAAAGGTAATGCCGGCCTCAATGAAGGAGTTCAAAGTATTCTTTCCTCCTCACTTTTCTGGAAGAGTCTGTGTAGTATTGGCATTATTTCT
This sequence comes from Equus quagga, assembly GCF_021613505.1. Lineage (NCBI taxonomy): Eukaryota > Metazoa > Chordata > Mammalia > Perissodactyla > Equidae > Equus > Equus quagga. The sequence goes on from NC_060276.1 coordinate 2,268,447, forward strand.
TCCTTAAAAAATTGGTAGAATTTGAGTTTTCCCCTTGCATATTTGTTCACATGTGAGGGTGGGCCACAGAGGGTGCCATGGTGGGTGGCTAAAACTCTGAGACCCAGAAGACAGAGTTCAGGGTGACCACAGCAGAAGGAAACTCCTGGAGAGGAGAGAACCACAGACAGGGAACCCAAGTTTGGCACAAACACTCTGCCCAAATCTCTGGTGATCCCTGGGCTGTGTGCGTGCAGGGCAGACTCCGAGGAAAGAAATGAGCAGAGATCTCAGTTGATGCCCAGCAGAGGGGAGACAGAGCCTGGAGGCTGAGTTTAGCTAAGTTAACTGCCTGCTAAAGCAGCAGCAGCTGCAGCAACAACACCTCTCCGGAGAAGTATAACAGGAAGCAAGAAGCCGGAGCTGGAGCACATTATTGACGATGTCTGGGATGTGATGCTTAAATCCCAGAATAAACAAAAAAATGTGGTAACACTGAAGAGAAAAGCATTCAAGGGAAACTGAACTCTGAGATGAGTCTGATACCGTAATTCATAGGCACTATTTTTAAAGCAGCTATTATAAATATGCCTAGTGACATAAAGCATGCTAATAATTATATTTTTACAATGATATATTTGCCTGTTTATTAACATATAAAATAACAGTATCTAAAAGTGGTTTACCAACTCCCTAATTTTGAAGGAATGCTATTTCTAGTAAACATTTCTAGGTATCTGCAATAGCTGTAATGTGATATGAAAATATTTACTTCTGCTGGTGACAAAGTCACATGTACTGCTATTAATACTGTAGTTTGTTGTCTACATTCATAATTGATGGAAGTGCTAAATTTTAATTAGTTTTGTAAAAATAAAGATGGATTTTCCCCCATTCAAGCTTACAGGTCCCTTGAGTTCTTAATGTCAGGTTAAGATCTTAAGGTCACAGATACTGGTTTTCCTGGTAGAGCTAAAAACCATGCCTTGCATATAGTAGGTGGCCAATAAATATTTCTTGAGTAAATGAATACATCTGTGTTCTAATCTAGTGGTTAAAGGGTTAAAATTTGTTCCCTAATTTTTCATATCCATTTTAATAATGAATTGATAATAAAAGCTACTATTTGATGATTGTTTGATATGTGCCAGGCACTGTTTTATAAACTTTATCTACCTTATTCTTACAACAACCCTGAGGCAGGTACTATTATTACTTTCATTCTATCATTATGGAGACTGAGCCAAATAGAGTTTCAGCAATCTCTTTAAGGTCACACAGCTGAAATTAGGACTCAGATCTGTTTGAGTCCAGAGTCTGTGTTCTTCAAGTATTAAGATGAACTTACTCTGAGTGTCTCAGGCCTGGAGACTGGCCCGCAGTTCCAATACATCCTGCCCCAGAATCCTTCATTGACTAAGGCTCAGACTAATTCTCTTTACCCTCATCTTCTTGGGATACCTGTAGATACCTGTAGTGTCATCTGGGGCAATCTCAGCCATCCCCTCAGCCTTACACAACCATCTCAAAGCCAAAGGCCACCAGGCCTGGGTCTCCAGGACTGAATTCTCTTCTGTTCTCCAAATCCTAATGTTCATTTGCCTACTGGACACCTTCCTCTGATGTTCTTGAAGCTCCTCTACACAAATACAAGGGTCACCTTCTCTGTGAGGACTTTCCTGACCCTTCCTAGGTAGATCTACCCACCTGGTGTCCTTGCTGTACTCCGTATACACCCTACCACCACCCCACTAATATCATATTACCCAATTCGTTTACATGCCTGCCTCTCCTTACCATTCTGGCAGCTCCTTGAGAACAGAGACCACTTCTAGTTTGTCTCTAAATTCCTAGGAATTAGACCAACATCTGACACAGTAGGTACACAGTAGATGCTTGTTGAATGGGTGAATACATGAATAAATGAATGAATTATACTCATCAACTCTACTACTTAACACTTTGGCTGTTATGTTTAAAATGACTTACATATAATCAAGTACGTAATGTAAAATGTAAATGTAAAGTGTAAAAACGTAAAAGTAAAAACTACATGGTCCAAGGGAATACTAATGAATTTGTAAAATAAGAAATTTTAGCAGGGAAAAAGAAACTATTGAAAAGAACTGACTGTAAATGTTAAAACGGAAAAACACAGATCTGAAGTGAAAAATTCACTGGATGGTCTTAATAACAGACTGCAGATGACAGAAGAATCACAAAGTTGAAGATTGAGCAACAGAAAAGACCCATTCTGATACACCAAGAGGAACAAAGATTAAAAAAGAACATCACCTCAGTAGTATGTGGGGCAATATAAAAATGTTTAACACAGGTGTATTTAGAATCCCAGGAGAGGGTAGAGAGAATGAGGAAGAAAAACTATCTGAAGAAATAATGGCTGAAAATTTCCAAAATTTGGGAAGGTCGTTTACAGAATTAAGAAGCTCAATGAACCCCAAGGAGGACAAATACAAAGAAAAAACACATCTAGGCACACTGTAGTCAAACTACTGAAAACAAAGGGTAATGAGAAAAATCTTGATAGCAGTAAGAGTAAAATGAAGCGTTACATATAGGAGAACATTAACGAGCATTTTCACTGACTTCTCATTAGAAATGGTGGCGGCCAGGAGACAGCAGAACAACATCTTTAAAGCTGAAAGCAAAAGCCCCTTTCAGCTCAGAACTCTCCATCCAGGGAAAACATACTTCAAGAATGAAGGTGAAATAAGTCTATCTTTTTTTTTCCTTTTTCTCCCCAAAGCCCCCCGGTACATAGTTGTACATTCTTCATTGTGGGTCCTTCTAGTTGTGGCATGTGGGACACTGCCTCAGCGTGGTTTGATGAGCAGTGCCATGTCTGCGCCCAGGATTCGAACCAACGAAACACTGGGCTGCCCGCAGCGGAGCGCATGAACTTTACTGCTCGGCCACGGGGCCAGCCCCAGTCTATTTTGAGATACATGAAAGCTAAGAGAATTCAACAGACCTGCACTAAAAGCTGTGCTGAAGGAGGTCTTTCAATCTGAAGAAGCATGGCAGTGGAGGGAAGTCTTCATCTTTGGGCAGAGACGAAGAACATCAGAAATGGCAAACATGTGGGTAATATTCAAGAATGTTTGCTCTTAATTTCTTTACAATACACATGACTTTTTAAAGTAAAAAATTTCATTGTCTATTACATGGTTTATAATGTATGAATGTAAACATGCGGCTGCTGCAGCATAAAGGACGGGGTGGAGGGGGAATGAATCTGTAAGGCAGAGAGCTTCTTACATTTATGTACTCGAAGTAGACAGTGAAATTAAGGATCTATGCTATAATCTCTCGAGCAACCACTAAAAACAATGCAAAGAGGTATAGCCACAAATATAACAGAAAAATTAAAATGGAATTCTAAAAAAGATTTGATTAACCCAGGCAGAAAAGGGGAAACATAGGCACAGAAATAGATGGGACAGATAGTAAAAGGACAGACCTGGGTCCAATCATATGAAAAATTACATTCAATGTAAATGGGCTACACACTCCAATTAAAAGGCAGAGCTTGTCAGAGTAGATAAATGAGCAAAGCTTTTGTTGTCTATAAGAGATGCAATTTAAATATAAAGACAGGGTGGTTGATAGTAAGAGGATGCAAAAGGATATACCATAGAAAGAGTGAGCATAAGGAAGTAAGAATGGCTATATTAATACTAGACAAAGTCGAGTTCAAGACAAAGACTCTTACCTGAGATACAAGGTAACAATGATGTAAGGGTCAGTGAATCAGGAACCCATAGAATCCATCAATGTGTTTGCATCCAATAACAGAGCTTCAAAATATATTAAATAAAATTTGACAGGATAAAGGAGAAACAGACATTTCCACAATTATAGTTGAAGATTTTAACACCCCTGCCACAGCAATTGATATAACACTAGACAAGAAATCAGTAAATACATAGAATATCTGCGGGACATTATCAACTGCCTTTACTTCAGTGATATTTATGGATACCCTACACAAAAAGGCTGGAACACAGACTCTTTACAAGGACACATTGTACATTCACGTGGATAGATCAAATGCTGGGCCATAAAACAAATCTCAACAAATTTAGAAAGATTTGAGATGTTTACATAATAAGTTATCTGCGTCCACAGTGAAGTTTTCTTACAAATTAATGACAAGAATATATCTCCAGATATTTGGAAATTTGACATCACACTTCTAAAAACCCCGTGGGTCAAAGAAGAAACACAAAGGAACCTAGAAAATATTTCAAATGGAATAATAATAAAAATAAAACAAGAAAATTAGTGGAAGGTAGCTAAAAAAGTGATTAGAGGAAGACTCATTGCTTCAAATGTTTATATTAGGAAAAAGAAAGGCATAAAATCAACGCCTTGATATTCTCTCTAAAGAAGCTGGGAAAAGAAGAGCAAAACAAATGCAAAAGAAGTGGAAAAAAGGAAATCATAGAGATAAGAGCAGAAATAAAGGAAATAGAAAACAAACTATGGAGAAAACTAGCAAAGCCACACATTTTTAAAAGAGCAATACAATTTATTAGCCCTAGTAAGACAAATCAAGAAAAAAGAGAACATACACTAACCATCAATGTCAGGAATGACACAGGGATATCACACAGGTGTTAAAAGAATCATGAAGAACTATTATGAGCATCCTTATGCCAGTAATTTTGATAACAGATAAAATTGACACATTCCTTGGAAACAAAGCAATTTACCAAAACTGACAACAGATTAAATAGAAAATATGAATAGCCCTATTTCTTATGAATAAATTTAATTTACTATCAAAAAACAAAACATATACAACAAAAGAAAATCCAGGCCCAGATGATTTCATGGGTAAATTCTAGCAAATATTTAAGGAATGAAAATCGCCAATCTTACACAAACACTTTCAGAAAATACAGGAGCAGGGACAATTCTCAGCTCATGTTGTGAAGCTAGGATAAACTTGGTACTAAACCTTGATAAACAGATTATGTAAAAACAGAAAGTTACAGAAAAATATCCCTTATGAACAGTGTAGCAAAAATCCTTAACTATCAACAAATCAAATCCAGCAATATATAAAAGGAAGTTTTCTCTTGCCTGTTTGCAGATGTGGGGCACGGATGTTCAGTGACTTGTTTAGGCCACTCAGCTGTTAGGTGCTCACCTGACACAAAGCCCCCACACTATCCAATGCAACGGCTGCCAGGGTGGTTGAGGGCTGGCTTTTCCGCGGAAAGCGTGTGATGAGGCTCCTGGCATGGGAACAGCCAACCTGTCTCTGTTGTGGAGATTCCAGGCTTAATGAGGGCAGGCTCCGAGTACACAGTGTCACTGGAGACCCATCCTTAGATTCCTCTGTCCAACTGACTCCTGGTTTCCAGCGCCCCCACCATTTGCCCCAGTTATTGATGGAGGCCTTTTTGTAGCTGGAGGGCCAAAGGGCATGCCTGTTGCTTCTGGAGGCTCCAAGCCTTGCCACATCAAGCCCTTACCAGGCAGGTCCTGTTGTCACGGCAACACTGATCCCTCCTCACGTGCTCTCCTGATGCACCCATTTGCCCTGCACAGAGACGCCGAGAACTTTCTCCCTCATCTACCCGGGGCTGCTGGGAGCACGTGGCCTTAGCACAGAGGGCCTGGGAGACCCCTGTGGGGCGCAACCCCGGGCTGAGCCGCTGAGGCGCGGTCTTTGGACTCTGGGGCTCTAGGGCCTCCAGGCGGCCTCCAGAGCCTGCTGCGCAGCCCGCAGGCGGCGTTTCCGTGCGCAGTAGCGCCCGTGAGTCGGAGAAAGTGAGCAGGTGACCAGGGGCTTCGCTCAGTCGGGACCCCAGGATCACCGCAGGCGCCCCGGGTAGGGGCCGGATCGCTGCCCCGGCGGGCAGTGGGGGCGGGAGGGGCGTCTGCCGGGCGCTGGGGGGGGGGGGGGTGGGGCTTCCTGCTGCAGGGGTCGGGGGAGGGGCGGGTTCCTGGCTGCCCGGGAGGAGGCTGGCTGCAGGTGCAGACCCGCAGGTGCTGGTGGGAGGGGCAGGGGCTCCCGACTCGGGGGGCGCGGGAGGGGGCATCCAGATTGCCAGGGTCAGAGTAGGGAGCTGGGGCGCTGCGGTGCGGCGCTAGGAAGGAGAGGATGGGAGGGCTCCCGGCTGCGGCGGTCTGGGGAGGGGAGGGCTCCCCGGCGGCTGGGATGCAGACAACGGTGGGAGGGGCTCGGGCTGCTGTGGCCAGATCAGGGGCGTCCACACGGGTGAAAAGGAGTCGCCTCCTTGCGGAGGTGAGGGTGCAGTGGAGAACTCTGAGCCGCCGGGGGGGGGGGGCGGGGACTGGGAGGGGAAGGGCCTCAAGCCGGCGGCGGGGGGGGGGCGGGTGGGCTGTCTGTCATCAACGTCTGCCTCCCCTTTGCAGGCCACCAAGGCAGAGACTGTGACAGTCTGTGCGCCCCTGTCCAATCACACTCTCTCCCCCCAGGTCCCAGCCATGGCACTGGCGATGCTGCGGGACTGGTGCAGCTGGATAGGCATGAACGCAAAGCGCTCCCCGCTCATCATGAGCATCCCGAGGACTGCGAGGACCGGGAATTCCAGGAGGCCGTGCGGGCTGCCCTGTGGCCCCTGGGCAGGTACCGAGTGCTGGGCAACGTCTTCAGAAAGGAGCTCGGGTTCAGGGTCGCCTTGGTGGAGTTCACTGAGTATTTAAATCGAAGTTTGGTCCCCCGACAGATACCAGGCAAGGGGGGACTCTGGGATGTGTTCTTCCTGCCTCAGGGCCCTGATTCTGAGTCACAGGATAGACCCAATTTCCCTGCACAGCCCCAGAGGCAAGCAGTGGCTGGCAGGGAAGGTGTGGCTGGAGCTGCAGGGGACGCTGGACTTACAGGTGTGGCAGGAGGTTCAGGTGAGGCTGGAGCCCCAGGTGCTGCAGGTGCCCCAGGTGAGGCAGGAGCTAAAGATGTGGCAGGATCTGCAGGTGAAGAAAGAGCTGTAGGTGAGGCAGGAGCTCTAGGTGACGAAGGAGCTGCAGGTGTGGCAAGAGCCATTAACGAGGCAGCAGCCCGGAGCCAGCACTGGCGGCAGACCTTGCAGCCTCTACTCGATACTATGGCCTACCGGGCACTGAGAACCTTTTCTGGGGTGGAAGAGCCGGGCTGTGGAGAAGAGTCTTTTGAGAG
>NC_060276.1:2275699-2294586 GCF_021613505.1 Equus quagga
GCCCCCTCAGCCTGCAGCATCACTGCAGTTTGCAACAAGGAGCTCCTGTCCCCTTAGGCTGCACTTGGTGTTCCCAGGACCGTGGTTCCTTGAGCCAGAGCCAAGCACATTGCTTGTTGTTGGGAGCCCTGAGCCTTGTCCGGCACAGCCCCCAGGACAGGCGCCCGCCCTCTGCCCCCTGCCCTCTCCCCTGCAGCCATGGCTCCAGGATGGCTCCTCCCCCTCCTGGGGCTCAGCTGGGGCTTGCCACCTCAGGCCATGTCCCTGTCTCTCCTCTCTCCAGGATTTCCCGAGGGACATTAGACTCTGAGTGCTATCCCCAGGCCCAAGTTGGTGCACACCCCGCTGCCCACCACGTGCACGTGGGGAGAAAGGGTCTTCCATTTCCCTGTTATTCACGTATGGAGGGCTGGGGGCAGCATTCACACCGCCCTAGCTGAGAGGGCAGCATCCCACTGAGTCTGTCTAGTCCCACCCTAAGCTGGGCCGATGCTCCCCTCTCATGTCGCCGTCATCCCCACAGAGGCCCCAAGTGCCCCCCTTCTGTTGTGGGCACCTAGGGGTGCAGGGGCCATGGGGCAGTAGGGACAGGTGTCCCCCTAAGGCCACGGAGAAGTGATCTGGGCCTAGGGGCTTCCTCCAGGCAGCCCTTGCCACTTGCAGGAAGGGTCCCCCTTCCCTCCCAACACGGACCTAGCTTTCTCCTCCCTCCCTTCTTCCTCTCCAGCCTCTTTGGCTCCACGCTTCCTCCAGGACCCTCACTCTGCACGCAGGGTCCGGTCCTCTCCCTTCTCTCCAGTCTCTCTGCCTTTGCTGCAGCCCTCAGCTGGGTGACTCGGGGCTAGCAGTGGGACCAGGGGAGGGAAGCGCTCCGGCGGGAAGGCAGAGGACGTGGACTGTATTCCCCAGAACAGCCACTAAGCAAATTACTTAAACATATAGTAAGAGAAATGCCAAGAGATTAACCTGGTACACTAGAAGGCATCTATTTAACACAAAAGAGGCCGTAATGGAGACATAGTGGAACAAGAATGATGTAAGACGTATAGAAAAGAATGGCAGACATAATTCTACCTTTTCAGGAATTACGTTATCAGTGGATTAAAGATTAAAGCTGCTCAGCATCATTAGTCATCAGGGAAATGTAGATTAAAACCACAGTGAGATAGCCCTTCATACCCACCAGGATGGCTGGAACCAAAAAGATGGACAATAACAAGGTTGGCGAGGAAGTGGAGATATGGGACCCCTCAACGTTGCTGGTGGGAACATAAAATGGCGCAGCCACTTTGGAAAACAGTTGGGCTGTTCTTCAAAAGGTTAAACTTAGTGTTACCACAGGACCCAGCAATTCCACTCCTAGGTACCTACCCAAGAGAAATGAAAACATATGTTCACACAAAAACCTGCACAGAAATGTTTGTAGCGACAGTATTCATAATTGCTGAAAAGTGAAAACAATCCAAATATTCATTGACTGATGAATGGATAAATAAACATTATTTATTATTCAGCCATAAAAAAAGAATGAAGCGCTGACGCATGCTGCAGCATGGACGACACTTGAAAATATCAAGCTAAATGAAAGAAGCCAGAAAATGCAACATGTTGTATGATTCCATTCATACTAAATGTCCAGAATAGGTAAATCTCTAGAGAATGAAAGCAGATTAGTGGTTGGCAAGGCCTGGCAGAGGGAGATGTGGGGGGAGGGTGACTACTGGCTGGGTAGAGGGTGTCCTCTGGGTGATGGAAAGGTTCTGGGGTCGAGGTGATGACCACACAACACTGTGAGTGTGCCCAATGCCACTCAGTTGTCCACTTCAAAGGGTGAGCGGGACGGTACCGGACTTCTGTCTCGATCTGAAAATGAGCGATTGCTTTACACTGGAGGCCACAGCAGCTCCGAAGTCCACGTGCCCCAGCACACACAGAAGCAGACTGGGAGCCACAGCTGACCTCCTGGATTTCCTCACACACATGCGGAAGAACTTCCACGCACACCTCCTAACAGCCCATCCATGCCACATTAGGGAACGTCACCCAAGTCCAGGACTCCAGGGCACAGGGAGAAGCCACATGGAACACCCTCTATTGTCCGTACCACTAAGGATAGTCAGACTATCCTTATGGCGAGGTCACCCTGGATCGCATTCCCACGTAATCATTGCATGTTACCAGATCAAAAGAGCACCTGGAACAAACTCCTAGAAGACCCCGTCCCTGGGTCGGTTCAGCCCCCTGCTTTTGTCGTTCATGCCACCTCTCTTCATGCCCCGCCGAGGACCAAAGTGCAAATGTTCTGGGCAATTCTGCAGGCACGGTCCCAGTGAGCCAGAGCCACGACAGAAATTGCCGTGAGGAGCTGCGGAGGCGGGGGCTGCCCTGGGCTTGAGACGGCACCAGAGGAAGGGCAGTCCAGCTGGGTCGCTCCACGTCCCTGGCAGACCCCTGCCCTGGTGGCAGTGGGCTGGGACACGCGTGCATCCATTCGTGTTCCTGCACCCCCGGCTCTGACTTACAGGGAGACCGCTCAGGGTAGGGGCTCCAGCTCCAGGGTTGGGTGCTGACTGCCCCCAGAGGGGAGCTGCACTGGGCGGGAAGGCCGCTGGGCACGGATGGCTGGAGACGCAGCCTGGTCATGTGGGAAAGGGCTCCTGAGAGGGCTGGGAGGTATGCGTGCCTCTCTCTCTCCCTCTCCACCCAACCATGCCAGGCAAATCCCCTGGCCTAGTGGGAGCACAGGGTGATGGCCAACAGGTAAAGTGGCCCAAGTGGCCTCTGGGAGGTCCTGGAAAGGGCAAGACTTGGAGCAGGTCGGGGAGAGCTGAGCCCACCCCATAGGGGCAAAGACCCCTGGTACCTGGGGATGGAGGGCGGGCCCCGCAGACCTCAGGGCCCTGGGCTCTGACTGTGGGAAAGTCCCGGCTGATGCAGTCTCTAGGTGCCCCCCCAAAGAGGGGGAATGCCGGGCAGCGGGCGGCGAAGCTGCCAAGGCCAGAAGGGCCTGGAGGGGCAGACGGAGAGAGGAAGGGAGGGAGCAGCTGAGAGATGAATGAGCACCCTGCAGGTGGCCCCCGCGGTGACGCAGGGCCCCAGCAGATCTAGTGAGGAGACTGCCTTCCACCTCTGTCAGATACAACTGCTCAACTAGGGGTCAAACACACACCCTGGGGGGCTGTTTCTTTCATTGGTTACCAAGAGGCCCCAGACCCAGTGCTTTCCTCTCCGGGGGATGGGCGCCGGCGGCAGGGGGAGAGGGGGTGAGTGAGGGGGCTTTCAGTGAGGTTTGTTGCCGGCCTGTTCACTCAAAGCTCAGGGTGGCTGTTCTGTTAGGCATGGTCAGCCCCTGCGCCAGCAGCTGGGCACACGGAGAGGGAGGGACTAATGCTGGAGGAGACGCAATAGTGGTGGCAGGACGGACGACAGTGGCCCTCCTTGAGCACTTGCTAAGTGCTGGGCACCTCCTTAGGACTTTGTACACATCGGTGCTTGCTTGACCTGTATGTAGAGGCCTCTGTCCTTTGTTGGAGCAGCACAGACAGAGCAGCTGGGACTGAGCGTGCTGGGCATGGAGTGTGTGCGTGGGCCAGAGCGGGATCAACGTCGATAAGGTGGAACTCAGTCTGGGGGAATCCACAGGGGCTTCGTGGAGGACACGTGTTCTGAGCTTGATCTTAAAGGCCCAGCCAGCATTAAAGGGAGGGGACAGGGGGAGAAAGTGTGGCCAGTTTGGTCAGAGAGGAGAGCCAGGAGCGCCACAATGCATGTGTGCCTAGAGTGCCAGGAACGCCCAGAGAGGGCAATGAGGAAGTTTTTCATACCAGATAGAGAGCTCTTTTGAAATTGCCTATGGATGAGCATAATGTGGAAAAATACGCAAGGGTGATCTGCCTCAGGAAAGAGGGGGCCCGCTCCAGTTTTGCTAAGGGAACCAGTGCAATTACAAGTCAAGAGCGGCTAGAAAGCAATTTGGAAGGATGGAAAGATTTTGAGGATAGAACAGAAATAATTCTCTGGTGAATGAAAAATACAGTCTCAAAAGATAGCATTCCCTGAGACACAGGCTTGCCCTCTGTGGTAGGCTGCCTTTTGGTCCCATGCCCTTTGCCTCCTGGTGTCAAATCCATGAATACGTAAAGTTACATGGCAGGTGTGATTAAGTTTACTAATCAGTTGCCCTTACAATAGGGAGATTATCTGGGATTCTCTGGTGGGTCCTTTACAAGCAGAGCTTTCTCCCCACTGAGGGTACAAGGGGAAATCAGAGAGATTTGAAGCTTGCATGCACATGGAGGGGGAATGAATGTGAGAAGGAACATGGGTGGCCCCCAGATGACAGCCAGCAAGGGAATGGGGACCCCAGACCAACAGCTGGCTGGAACTGGATTCTACTAACAACCTTAGTGAACCTGGAAAGATTCTCCTCCAGAACCTCCAGAAAGGACCTCGGCCAGCTGACACTCTGATTGCGGTCTTGGGAGCTAGGCCATGCCTGGACTCCTGACCCAGGGCAACTGTGCATGATAAACGGGCATTCTCTTAAGCTTCTAAATTTGTAGTACTTAGTTACGAGAGGCTGGATTAGGTAGCAGGTGTGCCGCTTCCCCTGTAAATGCAGGTCCTTCCCATGGGTGTGGCTTTCTCCTCACTACTGAAGCCTAGAGGAATGGTGAGTGCTGGGCTCAGTGTCCCTCAGTCTCTTTGGTCCCTTTGGTCCCTTTGGTCAACGTCCAACCATTTTCCTGGCTCAACTCACTACTGTGGTTGCAACGATGCAAAATTTGGCAGTATTTTCTTCCTTGTTTGTCTTTCTTTACAAAGGTCTCCTTTCCTAAGTCACTGAACAGACTCATTTCGTTCTTAGCAACGTTTCTCATTGCCACAAGCTGCATCTTTAAATGGCCATGAGGTCTTAAGTTTTAGAAGATTTTAGAGTTTTGGAAGATTCCACTTTTCTTCTTCTTTCTCCTCCTCTGTACCCCTCCTCCTGGACTTTTGGTATGAGGGTATTGGAATTTGTTCTAAACCTTGTAGGTCCAGATCATTCTTCCTACTTGCATCATCTGAACAACTGAGGACTGTCTCAGAAGAACATGAACTTGCTCCCCCAGCCCAGCAGACCCTCCCAGCCTCTGTGAGGCCCAGTAAGGAACCTTAACAGCAGAAGTCCCAGTTCCCCAAGTAACATTTCCATGCACATGGTGACAAATAGCAACAATATAACAAGGAAATTAAAGGTTTGGGCCTGGAAGCTTCTTCAGATCTTTATTACCAAATTATAAATAATAATATTTGGATCAGGGGCTGGCTCCGTGGCCGAGTGGTTAAGTTCGCGTGCTCTGCTGCGGCGGCCCAGGGTTCGGATCCTTGGCGCGGACATGGCACCGCTCGTCAGGCTACGTTGAGGCGGCGTCCCACATCCCACAATTAGAAGGACCTGCAACTAAGATATACAACTGTGTACAGGGCGGGTTTGGGGAGATAAAGAAGAAGAAAAAAAGATTGGCATCAGTTGTTAGTCCAGGTGCCAATCCTTAAAAAAAAAAAGATTGGCAACAGTTGTTAGCCCAGGTGCCAATCTTAAAAAAAAAAATAATATTTGGATCAAAATATGGAATTGACTTTGATTTGAATCCCATGATTTTGACTCATTCCTCTTTCTTTTATAACTTCTCTAACTTGTATCATCTGTTGTTATGGGTTCAGTTGTGTCCCCCTAAAAGAATATGTTGGAGTTCTAACCCCTAGGACCTCAGACTGTGACCTTATTTGGAGACAGGATCTTCACAGAGATAATTGAGTTATAATGAGGTCACTAGAGTGGGCTCTAATCCAATAGGACAGGCGTCCTTATAAAAAGGGGACATGTGGACACACACATGTGCACAGGGAGAATACTCTGTGAAGACTGGAATTATGCTGCCGCAGGCCGAGGAAGCACCAGAAGCTAGGAGAGAAGCCTGGAGCAGAGCCTTCCCTAGCACCTTCAGAGGGAGCTTGGCCTTGCCGACGCTTGATCTCCAAACCCCGGCCTCCAGACTGAGGTGGCCCATTTCCATTGTTTAAGCTACTCAGTTTGTGGTAGTTTGTTACAGCAGCCCTAGCAAACTAACACAGCCCATTTCTTTGTTGCAGGCACTTTTCAAGCTGAAGCCATAATTCCTTGTTTGTATTCCCTTTTTACGTCCTTCCCATATAAAAACCAAGAAAGAGAATTTTAAAAATTAAGGCATAGAAATTGTTATCTGATGTTTTGCATGGATGACAAAAAATCTTCCATGCCTGCCCTCCCACATTTGCATCTGTGGTGCCTGCACCATAATCAAAAGGAAAAAAACATAAGTCATCTTTAAAAAAGACCGCCCATAACCTATATACCGTGAAATATTTCCTCATTCCATTGTGGAGCATCCAATTAAGCAGAGGTCTTTAAACGTTTTGGTCTTAGGACCCTTTCGCACTCTTAAAATTTATTGAGGACCCCAAAGAACCCTTGTTTATATAGGTTATATATATCAATAGTTACAGTACTAAAATTTAAACTGAGAAATTTAAACAATATTTATTCATTTAAAGATGACAGTAATAAAATCAGCCCATGTTAACAAGAATAACATTTTACGAAAAAATCTATACAAAGCAAATTTCGTGAGAAGAGTGGCATAGTTTGACATTTTTGCAACTCTCTTTGATATCTGGCTTAAGAGGAGACAGCTGGTAATCGTATCTGTTTCTGACTTCAGTCTGCCACGATATCACACTATGGTAGTCTCGGAAAACTGCACTTTGCTCTTGGGAAAGATAATGCAAAAGGCAAAAACATCTTAGCATCATTATGAAGAGAGATTTGATTCTGTGGACCCCTGCTTAAAAGGGTCTCAAGGACCTCCCGAGTTCCCCAGACTCTGGGCAGTGTTACTCCAAGCTTCTTGGCTCCTAGGGATGTATTTATTGCAGTGACTCAGGTCACTGTTAGCATTAATCATACATTTTATGTTTGTGGATGCTCGTTGCTGCATCTGTCCTGTCTGATGCTGTTACTGTGTGGAAAGCAGTCTGGAGCAGGTAAGTCACAGGAATGCCCAAAGATCCCATTGAAACAGTGGTTAGGCCAGGGCTGTGGAAGGACCTGAAAGTTAGGCAGGATGGAGTCATGCATTCATCAACAAGCATTTCTATAAGCCTGTAGTTGCTACTGGGCATAAAAAGATAAATAGACAAGGTCATTTCCCCTGGAAAAGTAAGAACCCAGCACAGGGGACAGAGAAAGACAAAAGTAAGTGTGTACAAAACTATGAGACCATTGTTACAGGGAGGAGCAACAGGCTCTGGAGTGGATTGTTGCAGGGGGAGGACCCATAGGTCAGAGAAAGCCATCTCCTATGGGTGGATCTGGAGGATTTTCCTAGGATGACCCAGGAAGGGGACATTCCAGACCGGGCAAAAGACATGCCCCAAAGCACGCAGGCAGGACTGTATCTCTAATACTGAGGGCACTGCTGGGCCAGTGCCTGGGGTGGGCTGTCAGATGAGGCTGCGGCCTGGAAATCACAGCATCAGCATCCCTTCAGAAATGCAAATTCTCAGGCCCCATCCTACTCCAGACAATTTGCGAGTGGAGCCTGGCACCCTGAATTTTAACAAGCTCTCCAAGTGGTTCTGACAGAGAATAAAGTTCTGGAACCACTGTAGGCCAGCATTAGGTTAAGAGTGCAGAGTTCTGTGTGACTGTCGGGATTCTAAGGCGAGTTTCACTGCTTGGCAGCCTTGTGACCCCGAGCAACACTCTTAACCTTTTTGAACCTCAGTTTCTGCAACTAGGAAACAACCATAATAAAAATACTTCCCTGATAGGCGTGAGGGAGGCTTGGATGGGACAGTGTGTATACAGCACTCAGGGTGGTCTCAGCGGATACCGCGGGTGCTTCCATGAGCGCTGTCAGCGTGGGCGCTGACGGACTGGGGAGCCCTCTCTTGCCTGTCCCTCTTCATATGACTGTCCTTGACAGGGAACTGGGTGCACTTAAGCATGTCCCACTGCTCAGTTGACTTGCTTTTTGCTGATTACCCATTTCACCCCAATAAACACCATTCCCTTCTCTCTCTGGTCCTCAGTTTCTTCATCTGCAGAATGGAGATCATGAAACTCACTCTCGGGGTGGAGGAAGGAAGTGAGATTAGAGGAGACCGGTTTTTCCCGCACATTGGGCGTCACTCTTCTCTCGGTCCTTTTCTTCGCTTCTGATATTGTCCTTCTGTGTGTCCCCAGCATCACCCCCCATCAGGAGTGCTGCTGGGGACAGGCTTTCACTCTCCTTCCTGTTTTCACCCTCCTTCGCACCCTGTACCAGCGGCGCGCAGTGCTATCGTGGGAAGAAATCCTGCGGTTTTCCCAGCGGGGCTGATGAAAGCCCCGCCCCGCCTCGCTCCGCCTCCGGGTGCGCCGGCTCAGCGGCACTTCCAGCCACCTCTTGGCTCCTGGGAGCGGCGGGGCGAGGCCAGGAGGCTGGGAGCTCGGCCTCGGCTCGGCTGGCAGGGATTTGAGGGGGCCGGGCGCCACTTGGGCAAAGAGACGGAGTCTGGAGGCTCTGGGCAGTGCGACCTGGTGTGTTTGGGAGGCGCGGTGAGGTCCCTGCGCCTTCCTGGCGCCAAGGCTCCCGCTGACAGCAGGGCTGGACTCCCACAGAGCGGGGCGACGGGCACCCAATGCATCTGGATCCTCAGGGGGCGTATGAAAATGCAGATGCCAGGGCTTCAGCCCAGATCCCCAAATCAGACTCGCAGGGTTGGGGCCCTGGAGTCTGCATTTTAGTCATATGGGTAGGTTGATGCTGAGAAACACGTTTGAAACTCCCGCAGGTCAACAGTGGCAGCCGTTCCAAGATCATAGGGTGGCACATGCAAGGTTAAGGCCTTAAAAGACGACCTTTGAAAGCTCTAGGTGGCTTTGGAGTTGACCAAGACTTCAAACTTCTGAGTATAATTTTAGTGTTTCATCGTATTCAAGTCCTTTGGAATTAGAAATCTGTAAGTGCTGTGTTCAGTAGCCATTTAACCAGAAGCCATTCTCGGTAACCAGGTTTGCGGGACACCTGGTGTGGATGTGTGTCGTGTAGCAGTGGAACGGAATGACCCGGGCAGAGAATGGAGAGGTAAATAAATATTCGTGTGTGCTAATGAGAACTAGGATGAAAGAGTCACTGGATGATAGACTCATTGCTACTGAGTATGTGAGGTGGCTTAAGGATAAGGGCAGGTGCAGGTGACATGGGCCAGGAGGAGGCTGAGCTCCATGAGCAAACAGCGCAGTGATGACAAGAGCGAAAGCAAACCTTGAGTGGTCATGATGCACCAGGCAACATGTCAGACATTCTGTGTAGATTGTTTCGTCGACACCTCACAAGAACTCAGTATGACCATTTTTCAGATGAAGAAATGGAGACAGGTTGGGTGACTTGCTAACATCACACAGCTGGTCTTTGGTAGGGCCAGGAATTCAATGTATGTCCTCTTCCTCTTTGCATGTGCTACGTCGCCGTAATTTCCTTTTGTAGACCTTACTTCTTGAGGTTGTTTGCACTGGAGTCATTGTAGAATATACACGATTTAACAAGTTCAACTTCAGGAGCATCTCCTTACTTACTGAGTGCATATTCTGGTGCTCAGCGCGGTGGGAGATCTAAAATTAATGGATGATGTCGCCTGCTCACTCTTTCACTTATCAGCAAGTATTTATCATTGAGCTCCTACTGTGTGCTGGGCAGCATTAGGCTCTGAGGACACCGCAGTGAGCACAAACTCACATAGTCCTTTGCCTCACACAGTCTGCAGGCTAATGGGGTTGAGAGACATAACTCAGATAAGCACACAATGCGATTTGCAGTTACAGCCACGAAATGGAGAGGCTCTGAGGGCAATGGAGGTGCATGAAGGGGAACTGGTCCAGTGCGGGCACTCTGGAAATCTTCCCCAGGGCACATTTGTACACATGTGTCCGGAGCATGCCCATGCAAAGCAAAGAACCAACCTTTTACCCGTTCAGGGCTGGCAGAGACTGGACACTCCTAAGGCCCTCTTGGCATCCCTGGAGGACTCAACTGATACTCCCCCTAAATATGTGTGTATTAGCTATTTCTAAGTCACATTGCTACTGTAATATACTATGTGCTATACGATAAAATATCCATAAACTAGACACTTAAAAATGATGTAAGAACAATAGAAGATATACTATTGCCCCCTTAGTCTGTACCCCCCCCCCCCCACCTGGAGCCTACCACCCAGTTCGTGGACCTTCAGGATTGGGCATAGACTGAGTGAGTGGCATTTGGAGCTGCGGGAGCATGTTGAGAAAAGCAGGCCAAGGAAGGAAGCCTGGGGTGCAGAAAGGGCTCCTTTCTGCCTGGTACCTCGTTCATTCATTTATTCATTCATTCATTCTCCAGCCTTAGCCGTCTGTGTCGGCCTGTGGTATCGACTCCAGAGCTCTTGTCCCGCTCTCAAACATTTTTTTGAGTATTTATTCAGTGCCTGCCACTGTGCTAGACTCCAGGGATACAAATATGGCAAGAGCATCGTCCCTGCCCATGGGAAAGCTCTTGAGAGAAGCAGACACTGAGCAGGCCATTGCTACTGGAGCACAGAGGAGTGGCACTCAGCTTCATGCTGGGCTTGAGGGGCAGACTCCTGTAGGATGTGCCATCAACTCCACAGGTCCCCTGCAGTTCTCATTACCTCCCACACGCTCCAATAAAGAAGGAAAGAAAAGAAAGTTCTTCTCTTCCTTTTACATCCCCTATTTTCATTATTGTCCTCCACACAGTAACCCAGCTGGGCATTTTCCCTGATTGCATTCTCCCATCATATATCCTTCACTCAGAAATGCTCGCTGTCGATGTCCTGGTCCCAGCTACCAGCTGGCCTCTCTGGGTCTAGCTGGGTTCCTTTCCAGTCCATCCACCACCAGGTAGCTGAGTGAGCTTTATAAAACAGATCTCTGACCATGGCTCTCCCTTGCTTAAAATGCCTCAATGCTCCATCCCTTTAGGATGTTCCTTAATGAGATTTAGAAAGTCTCTTCTGCCACAGAAAGGTACAAAACCAAATCAAATTTTGAGAATGGCAGAATGCACCATCAGCAAAGTCAAAGGGCAAATGACAAACTAGGAAAAATATATATTCAACTCCCATTGCAATATGCAATGAACTTTTACAGAGAAAAAGATGAAGCACCCGGTGAGAATAATAGGTAAAGGATCTGAACAGACTGTTAATGAGAAAGGAAATAAGAGAGACTCTTGAACATGGGAAAAGATGCACAGCCCAGAAATGCAAATAGAAACCACACTGGGATATTGTTTTTCACTGATCCAATTGGCAAAATTCTAACCGTCAGATTACACAGTACTGGTGAGGCTGAGTGAACACAGAGACTCCCATTTGTTGCTGGCAGCGGTAGAAATTGGTACCACTCCTGTGGAAAGCAAGTTGGCAATATCCGCTAAAAATTCAAATGCACAGAACCTCTGATCAAATCATCGTATTAGCAGGAAAATTTGTCCTATAGATCAACCCTCTTATGGGTGAAAGAAGTATGTATAAAAACTTCATCACAACATAGTTTGTAATAGCATAAGATTGGAAATTATCTAATTGTCCATCAATGGGAGATTAAATAATTATGGTACATCCACATAATGGATTACCATGCAGTGTACAAAAAGATTGGTATGGAAAGTATTCCAAACTGTGTTGATATGTGAAAGAAGCAAGGTGCAGAGCAAGGTGCATCATATGTACCATTTGTTTTTTTAAAAAATGAAAAGAGTAAATTTGCATAAAAAGTCTGAAAGGCCACATGGGAAGCTAATAGCAACAGTTAGCTGTGGGGGGAGTTGGCAGCTGGGAAAATGGGGGATGGAGTGGGAGGGAAACATTCAATGCATACCTCTTTTATATGCTTTCTGATGTTTGAACCATGCGTATATATTATCTGTCTAAACGTTAAAGGAAATATAATAAATTAAAAAGACTAATAGAGAATGAAAGCAAAGTTGCTTTCTCCCTCCAGCCTCGTGCTCCGCACTCCTCCCAGTGTTCTGGCCTTCTCAAACTATTTCAGCATCTCAGACCAGGGGTCAGCTAAATCCAGCCCACCCCCTGTTTTTGTATGACTGGCGAGTTAAGAATGGTTTTAACATTTTTAAATGGTTGGGGGAAAAAAAATCAAAGCAAGAATAATATCTTATGACACATGAAAACTATATGAAATTCAAATGTCAACGTCCGTAAATAAAGTTGTATTGGCACACAGCTGTGCTCATTCGTTTCCGGCAGAGTTGAGCCCCCTCACAAAGCTGAAAATATTTACCCTCTGGCCTTTTACAGGGACAATTTGCCATCCCCACCTTTGACTCACTGTGCTCTGTCTTTGCCTGTAAGTACTTCTCCTTGCCTCTTACTCCCGCCTCTTACTCTTTATGTCTTTTTCGGCTTAAAGAGTTCCCACTGAAAGTCTTTTCTATCTGCTGAGTAAGGGGAGGGGCCCTTGCTGTTGCCTCCTGTGGCCCCCTGAGTTCCCCCATTTGGAATCTTAGCAGCATGCATCCTCTAATGTCCAAGTGCATGTTTCAGCTTCTCCTCCACTGGGCGCTGGTTTGAGCGTGCTGTGCTGGGGGGTGCCATAATCCCAGCTCCCAGCCCAGTCACTGGCATGGCGTAGGTGCTCCGAAAGTGTTTGTTGAATGAATGAATGTGTCTCTGTGCTAAAATTAAATAGGCTTTCAGTTAGATAAACACCAGAATTCAACTTTGTGGTGGACTGGAATAACTCAGTTTACATTCCTGCTTCAGGGACTGGAAAAGAACTGGCGATGCTTCTCCTGATCTTAACCCCGATTTTTTCAATCTAGGCTGAATTAATCCAAAGGAAAAAAAATGTTTTTGCCTTCCACGTGTGTATATATGTTTTTGCTCAGCACAGAGCACCGATTAGGGGATGGGGCTTTGTTAATGTGTGTGCACACATGAGGCAGGGAGTGGTTGAGAGTAGGCATGTGAGCTGTGACTGCTGAGGGAACCAGTTCTTGTGGCTTCCCGGTCCACGCACTGTGGCCACGGGCTGGCCGCATCAGGTTAGGCTGCTCAGGCTAAGCATTCTGGGTACACTAAAAGAAAAGACTATTCTTTCAGTAATTGCCAAGGACTATATTTGCTTAAGTGACTTCTAGCAGGTCAGCGATGTGACTGTTTATGAAATAGCGGTAGCAGAGCTGTTTCTTGAGGCTCTTTCCCCTTGTCCCAGACCTTCTTGCCGTGGTTTTACGATGCTGGCTGTGGGGCTGTGGGCCCAGCTGGCGCTTCCTCCGCAGGACATGGTTGGATGTTGAGAGCCTCACTTCCCAGATGTGCTGCAGATCAGAAATGTTGGCACAAGGTGGTTCTAACTTGCAGTCAGCAGCTTCAGAGTTTCTCATATCCCTGTGGTGGGAATTGCTCATCCTTACCTGTAATGTGGAGTGTTAGTGTGCTGAAATTGAAATGCTCAGCTAGCTTTTCTTTTTAAAACATTTTTAATGATGGTAAAATACACATAACATAAAATTTACCTTCTTAACCATTTTGAGTGTACGGTTCATTAGTGTTAAATATATTCGCCTTGCTATATAACCAATCTCTAGAACTTTTTCATCTTACACAACTGAAACTTTGACCCCATGAAACAGTAACTCCCCTCCCCTCCCCCAGCCCCTGGCACCCCCCATCCTACTTTCTGTCTCTATGAAGTTGACTACTCTAAGGATCTCCTATAAGTGGAATCATACAGTATTTGCCCTTTTGTGACTGGCTTAGCTCACTTAGCATAACGTCCTCAAGGTTCATCCAGGTTGTAGCATGGGTCAGAGTGTCCTTTTTAAGGCAGAATAACATTCTAGTGTGTGGATGGGCCAAGTTCTGGTTGTCCATTCATCCATCAATAGACACTTGGGTTGCTTCCATGTTTTAGCTACCGTGAATCATGCTGCTGTGAACATGGGGGTGCAAATATCCACTCCAGTCCTTGCTTTCACTTCTTTTGGGGAGACCCCCAGAAGTGAAATTGCTTGATCATATGGTAATTCTATGTTTAATCTTTTGAGGAGCCACCATAGGTTTGCTAACTTTTCTTTTTCAAAAACAAAAAAACAAGACTCTCCTAAACTTTGAAATAAAAAATAAAATTCTTTTAATAAATTAAATCATTGATTGTTTTTGTCCTGATTTTTTCCCCAGGGTCTATTCCAATGACAACGTATCGTCATAGAGCTGTATAGAGCTTCCTTTTTCTTCTACCCCTCAGCTCAGTTTTGCTAGTGTTAGATGTCAAGAGGGATTCATGCTCACACTGGGGCCACAAATGGGGCCAGGGTGAGTGTCCCGCCTGAGGAAGTACCCTTCTGTGGGTCTGTGCATATGAGCCTGTTTCCAGGGGAGGGACCATAGAATCCAGCCAGTTCTCAAAAGGGTTCTTGACCCCCACAAGGCTGAAGATGCGCTGGGCTAAGGGAAGCCTCGGTCACCTTCCACATTCTCAAGCGCGGCCTTCCTACCTCCAGCTTGGCCTTTCTCCATCCCCGGATGAGAGGGCCCCAGGCTCTGCCTCCTCTCATCTGCCGGTTAGCCCAATCTTGTGTCCCAGTCACAGCTGCTCACCTCAGGGCTCAACATCCTCATAAGCTTCTCACATCCCAGCCTATCAGTGACCTTGGGGGTCCAGTCACTACCGTTGGACAACAGTAGATTTCATTTGTTTATTCACCAGTCGTTCCTTGAACCCCTGTACGATGCCTGCCCTCAGGCTTGGAGGGAAAGAGATTTTTTCCCTTGACACGATCCAAGTCTTGGAAAAGGAAGTGTATTGGTTGGGAATTGAACTTGCTTTGCAATGTGGGAGGAAATAATTCTGTCACCATACTACCATTGTGATTACAATCAGTGCATGTTTGTGGGCTGTTGTGAGTTGAATGCTGTCTCCCTCCAAAAGATATGCAGGAATCCTAACACCCAGTACTTCAGAATGTGAGCTCATTTGGAAATAGGGTCATTGCTCATATAATTAGTTAAGATAAGGTCATTAAATAGGTCCTAATCCAATAAGATTGATGTCCTTATACAAAGAAGAAATTTGGGCACAGCCGCAGGCACGCACGGAGGGAAGACAACGTGAAGACACAGGGGGGAGACAGTCATCTACCAGCTAAGGAGGGAGGCCTGGAAGAAATCCTGCCTTCATTATCCTTTGAAGGAACCAACCCTGTTGACACCTTGATGTCGGCGTCGGACTTCTGGCCTCCAGATGTGAGAGACAGTACATTTCTGCTGTTTAAGTCATTACTTTGTGGTAATTCGTTATGACAGACCTAGAAAACTAATACAGGGGCCTACTGAGCAACATGTGTATTTCTTGCTAGGGTGCTGAGAACTCCAGGCAATAATTCCTGCCCCAGGGGTAATTAATCCTTTGGGGATATAAGATGAACACAAAGGAAAGTAAATCACATTATCAAATTTAAATAATGATACATTTGGAGTCTTCACAAGGCAGTTTATAATAGTAATAAAAAATAAATCTAGGGAAAATAGAGGAACATTTCTCACTGATACCTAACTTTTACTGTATTTTAATGCAATATTCTCCACACATCTTAATCAGAATATTCTTAGAACTTGATTAAACACTGGTAATGTGTAAGGCACTGTGCCAGGTGCCAGGAAGAGACCAGGAAGAGAGATTTGGTTCACGCCCTCAGGCAGTTGATAATCTAACACATCTAGAGATAAATAGAAGACAAATGTACACTTCTCTGAATGGACTCTGTATTAGCTTCCTATTGCTTCTGTAACAAATGACCACAGATATAGTGTCTTAAACAACACTGTAAGTTCTGGAGGCCAGAAGTCCAAAATGGGCCTCACTGAGCTAAGGTCAGGTGTGGGCAGGCTGTGTTCCTTCTGGAGGCTTGAGGGGAGAATCTGTTCCTCATCTTTTCCAGCTTCTAGAGGCCGCCTGTATTCCTTAGCTTATGGCCTCATCTTCCAGCCTCCGCTTTGGCGGTCACACCATCTTCTCTAACTCTGAGCTTTCTGCCTCCCTCTTCCCCATTTAAGGAGCTATGTGATTAGATTGGGTCCACCTGGATACTCTAGGGTCCTCTCCCCATCTCAAGACCCTTAACTAAATCAATCTGCAAAATCCCTTTTGCTACATAAGGTCACATATTCACAGTTGCAGGGATTAAGACATAGACATCTTTTGGGGAGGGGCACATTATTCTACCAATCACAGACCCCAAAGAGCATATTTTAATGGAAGCCAGAATGATAAGGCTTGAGGCTGATGTTCTGTCTGGAGCCCTCGAGTGCTGGATTCCAAATAATCTGTTTTTCTTGTTTGTTAAAAAAAATAAAATCTTTTCCTCCACATCCTCTACAACACTTATTATTTCTTGTCTTGTTAATTACAGCCATTCTGATGAATGTGAGGAGATACCTCATTGTAGTTTTGATTTGCATTTCCCTGATTAGTGACGTTGAACCAGTTACCGTATGACTTCACTCATATGTGGAAGATAAACAAACACATAGATACACAGAACAGATTGGTGGTTACCAGAGGAGAAGGGGGTTGAGGAGGGTGAAAGGGGTAAAGGGAGACATATGTATGATGACGGATAGGAAACTAGACTGTTGGTGGTGAACATGAAAAAGTCTACATAGAAGCTGAAATCTAATGATGTACACCTGAAATCTATTTAATGTTATAAACCAGTGTGACCTCAACAAAAAAAAGAAAACAAATAAAATCTTGAACAAAAAAGCATGAAACCTGCCATTCTCTCAAAGATCATGTCATTTCATCGGATTAGAATTCTGCCTTTGGGCAGCAGCATGGAGAGTGGTTTTTAGATGAAGGTGGTGGTTTTCCATTTGAAATGAAGCTAAAACCAGCTGGTCACCTTTACATCAGGAACACTGGGTAGTTTAGGATTGTTCTGGTCTTGCACCAAACTTAACTCTTTAGCCTCCAAACATAGTATCACTTTGATAAGGTGGCAAAGCAGTCACTGATCAAGACACTGGGAAAGTGTCAAACTTCCTAATTCTAAGACTAAGGAAAAGATAAGGGAGTGTTGAAAAAACAGTGCTGACTTGTACAATCCCAAATGGGTTGAGAGTTGTGATCCATTAGGTAATTGCCACACTGAAAGGAAAAAACCCTTGTGGATCTGATGCTTTGTTAAGCTTGGAAAAATCGCTTCAAGTTTGAGATCACTTTGCCCATACAAAGAAGTGAAAACTTTTCATGTAACTTATTCTCATAGGCTCTGGAGGTGACATAGGTAACTTCCATGTTCTTTGTGGCAGTTTCCAGACCATTCTCCCTTCCTCCTCCCTAAAAACTCACTACACAGCATGATTGTTGGTGCCATGTGGTGAAACCTAGCTTACTTCTCATCTTTTCTTGATGATTTTGGCTGTTGCTCACTTCCCCTTTCTATGTGCTACTCCTATTTAAATTCTTGATGATTTCACCACTGGGTCTTTCCAAAGCCTGGCTTGTCAGATCCTTGACCTCCTCTCTTCCAATGACCTTGGCCCCTCCCCTGCTCCTCAGGCAGCCATTCTGATGCTCATTATCCAGACCAGAGCTCTTCCTGAAGCTTAAGGGCATGCCTCTACTCTCTGACCACTGCCTCCTCTTTCCACCTCACTCCATCTAGTTCCCAAACTTCAGCAAGACTTGGATCACATCCCAGAACCCACAACACATTGACCATGCCATCTTTTCACTATCCATTATCCCCTACGTCCTCTCTTCTCAGATTACCCAGCTTAAATTTCTTGCTCAATCATTATCACCATGCGTGGTATATTCTTCTAATTTGTAGTTTTGAATCTTCCTTATGGCCAGGAAAGTTTTCCTGAATTACACACTTTAGTATTTGTTCTTTTCCTTTGCTTTGGTTTTTAATCGTTGGGGACTCCTATTATATGTATATTAGATCTTTTTTCTTTTTGCCTGTCTTCTGTGTTTGCCATTTTCTGTCAAATGCTCTTTATCTCTTAATTCATCTTTATTCTTTAAAGAAATTCCCTTATTTTCTTCTTCTATTTCTCTTAAAGCATTATATATTGTATTTATTCACTCCTGGGTTCCTTTTAATTTAGTCGATTTCTGAAATTAAAAAAAGTCTTTTTAATCGTTTATTTTTTATTTCTAAATCTTCCCTGAGTCTATCATCTCATATCTCAGTTACTCTTGAATAGTTTTCCTAATGCCATTGACTTGCTTTACAATAAGGGATCGTATTTGAAGCTACACACGTTTCTTTCTGGGATGCTTTCAATGGCTAAAGCGATGTTATTCTGCTCTGTATACTCTCTTGTATTTTAATAAATTTATATAAGATTTGGCTTTGATCTTCTTCTATTACTTATTTTCACCAGAAACTAGTTTTCCTGCACTTACAGAAAGGAGGTAAAAGATAGGTTTTCTAATTTCACACATGAAAAGCGCCCTCTTCTGCTGATTTGAGAACGGTTAAAATGTCAGCTTTTTATGTTCTCTGTTTGTTCTCTTCCCTCATGTTTATCTGGATCTTCTCTTTTCTGGGCCCTTATGGTTCCTATCTTACTTTATTTGTATTATATTCCCAGTAGTTTCTCCTCAGTGGAAGCCTTTGTCCTGGAAGGACGCCTCGAGAGTTAATGGAGCCCCAGTCTGTCCCAGCCTCTTTAGACCTTCATGGTGATGGAAAGCCTTCCGTTGCCTCCCTCCTCCTGGATCACAGACCATTGGTCCCTCCCTCTCCGTGTGCCCAGCTGCTGGCGCAGGGGCTGACCAT
>NC_060276.1:2313809-2354421 GCF_021613505.1 Equus quagga
TCCTGTGCCTGGCGTCCTCATCTGGAGAAGAGGGGTCATTACAGGACGCTCCTCCCCGCAGGGCTCCTCTGAGGACTCGTGGAGCAGGTGCAGGCCCCGTTGCTCAGCCCACTGCCTGGCATGTAATAAGAATTCATCTTACTTTTGGCTGTTTTTTCATAGTTAAGGTTATGCTATATATGTGCACAATTCCATGTTTTAGTTATTTTTTCTTTAGCAAAATATTAACTATGTACCCCAGTTCTGTAACTCTTTATTTTTGTATTATTGGTATAGTCTATAATATGGTATCATGTCCAGCACAATATAATGCTTTTGCAAAGTTTTGACTAAGTATCTTTTTGCATGAATATTTGTTTGCTTTTCCAATGATCTCTTAAAAATATCACTGGAGGGTCAGAGAATTTTAAGACTGTTGATCCGTCTTCTTTAACAGGACTTTGGGCAAGAAATACCAAATTGCTTTCTTAATGCCAGCAAATGAAAGTGCCCATTTGTTTTCCAACTATCATTTTTAATTGCTGTTTTACAAATGGCATAATTTATCCTCTCTTTATTAGCATTTATTTGGTGGCTAATTACAGTAGGACTTAATATTTAAAGGCTATTTGTCTTTTTTCTTTGGTAAATTGACTGCACCTATCCATTACCCACTTAGCTGGAGACTCAGTATTTTTATTCTCAAGTTGTAAGACTGATTCATATATTAACCTTTTGTCCGTGAAATTTGCTGTCACTCACACTTTAGTTGTGTTTATGATGCTTGATGTAAAGATTTAAACATTCTTTATATTGTTGTATTTATTAAGAGCTTTCCTCTGTAATTTCTTTCATTACTTTTAAGCTCACAATATTCTTTTCTGTGTAGAAAGAATGTAATTATTCATCAGGATTTTATTCTAATATTTTTCTTTATATTTAGCTTTTAATCCTTTTAATATATATTTCAGAGTGTTACATGTGTTAAGGATCTACACAGATTTTTCCTTCAAATAGCTAAATGTTCTGGTACCATCTTTTAAACATCCTTCCATAGTGATGATTGTTGTTTGCTTTATTTATATTGTACATATGTGTGCATGTGTATCCCACATGTAGTGTCTTTAAGATCCACTCATTTGTTTATTTTGATGCCACGATGACTTGGTTACTCTACACCCTACATTTCTACCTTACAGCACTGGCAGAATGTGAAATTCTGACATCAAGTGAACCATGGGCAAAAGCATATGAGAAACAATTTTTAAATATCAAGTTTTTTGTGAAGATAACCTAAGTTTACATTGCTTTACTACCTAAGTTCTAATTTGGCCAGTGAAGGGAAAGGAACCAAGGAGCATTTGGAAGAGGCCCAGAAGGAGGGAAAGTTACAGGGAATATAGCACGATGTGACAAATTGAGCATTTTGAAGAAAATCTGCACTGTCTAACATGGCAGAGAGGAGCAATAGAACAAGGGTGAGTGCTGGCCACTGGGGACCTCCTTCAGGGGCAGAGGTCACACGCTGAGTACACATTGGAGGAAATTTTTCAAATTCAAGAGACACACTTCATATTAGTTAGAAGAAGAAAAAATAGGAGTGAGCATGAAGTTCTGATTTTGATAAGAGGCAGAGCAGGCATCACTTCAGGAGGAATAGATGGAGTTGACAAAGGGAGAGAAGACAGAATAATTATGGGGGCAAGAGTCTGAGGAGGAATTAAGGATGGGCTCCAGAGTGCAAGTAGAAGGGCATGCTTCAAAGAGTAAACTAAAAGGCATAGGAGAGTCTAAATGTCCAGGTTAAGATCTATGGTTCTCCAGGGCCCCTGTCATTAAAAGAGGGCCCTGGGGGAGGGAAATAAAACAAGAAATGGCCAATAAACACTTGAAAAAATTTCAAAATTAAAACTATTTTTGAGGAGACATCATCATCACGGCAGCATGAGAGGATCCCTTTGTCTCTCCCCTTCAATCTACAGTGAGCGAAACATTCATAACCCAACAAAGATTACACTGCCCAACATACCAGGACACTGAAGAGATCCACATACATAGGAAGGTGAGTGGACTGGAGGACATAGAGGAGGCCAAACAAGAGAACAGCAGAGGCAGTGCCCACAATCCCGGCGCCCCAGCCATGGTGCCTGAGCCAGCCATGTCCAGGCCCAAAGAAGCTGATGGGAAAGAGCAGAGGTGTGTATGTGACTCCTGCATCCCTGTCGCAGCAGCACCTGTTGCCACTGGGAGTGGAGCAGCAGTGGAGGTGGAGCTCCACAATCCTGGGCCCCTGGCTGCACCAGCAGAGGTGCATAAACAACTCCAACTTCCCAACCACAACAGCACCTGGGGCCACAGGAAATGGACAACAGCAGAAGTAGTGCCCCATGAACTCAACTTCCTCTCCTCCTCCCCATCCACCTGCTATGGCAGTTGAGCTTCGGACTCAGGTCATCCCAGACACAGCAGAGGCATTAGCCATCCTCGTACTCCTGGTGGTAAAGCCAGTGACTACAGCAACATCAGCAACAGCAAAGCATCTGTGACCCTCACAGGCACAAGTGACGAGAATGAGTACTGACGACACTCCTAATAGAGGAAATGGAGGGTGGAACGTGCTGATTCTCAAATATATTCAGAGGCAGCTCAGGTAAGAGAAACCAAAACTAGTGCTATAGCACCACCTACTGAAAAGCAAAAGAAAGGCCTTTAATATCCAACCAATAGGAAAGTTTGAATCAAAACAAACAAAGTTATACCTAAATAAGAAAGGTGTTTGCTACAATAAATGCACCAGCAGAGGACTAACTCAGCAAGCACCATGAAAAGCCTCAGTAATATGGCATCACAAAAAGAAAATAATAATTCTCCAGAACCAAGCATAAAGTCATAGAAGATTGTGATCTAACTGATAAAGAATTCAAAATAGCTGTCATGAAGAAACAATGAGCTACAAGAAAACTCAGAAAGGCAGTTCAATGAGCTCAAGAATACAATCAACGAATTGAAGGAATACTTTACCAAAGAGACTGAAACACTAAAACAGAAACAAACAAAAATTCTGGAGCTGAAGAACTCAATAAATGGGATGAAGAAGGCATTAGAAAGCATTGGAAACAGAGCAGACCATATGGAAGAGAGAATTAGTGAGCTTGACAATAGAAATCTAGAAATGATGCATGTAGAACAGGAAAGAGAACTAAGATTTTTTTAAAAATGGAGAAATTCTATGAGAAATATCTGACTCAATTAGGAAAGCAACATAAGGATAATGGGTATCCCAGAAGGAGAAGAGAGGGAGAAGGGAGCAAAGAGCTTATTCAAAGAAATAATAGCTGAGAATTTCCCAAACCTGGGGAAAGAACTGGATATACAAGTACATGAAATTAACAGAACACCTAATTATCTAAACGCAAAAAGACCTACTCCAAGGCACATTATATTAAAACTGTCAAAAGTCAACGACAAAGAAAGAACACTAAAGGAAACCAAGAGAGAAGAAAATAATAACCTAAAAAGAAACCCTCATTACACTGTCAGCAGATTTCTCACCAGAAACTCTACAGGCCAAGAGAGAGTGGAATGATTATTCAAAATATTGAAAGATAAAAACTGTCGGTCAAGAATACTCTACTCAGCAGTTATCTTTAAGATATGAAGGAGAAATAAAGTCTTTCCCAGACAAACAAAAGCTGAGGAAGTACATCACCACTAGACTTGCCTCACAAGAAATGTTGAAAGGAGCTCTCCTACCTGAAACAAAATAGGTTAGTAAACACTTATTTTAACGTAAAGGCTAAAGGGAAAAAAGCATGAAAGATAACTATAACTACTTCAATTTGGTAACAAACTCACGATACAAAAAGGGATAATTTGTGACAACAAAAACATAGAAGGGGAAGAGAAAAAGAACGGAACCTGCATAGACTAATGGAGATAAGATGCTATCAGCAGAAAAAGGAATATCTCATCTATGAGATCTTTTATACAAAACCTCATGGTAACGACAAAACAAAAATTCAGAGCAGAGTCATGGAACATAATAAAAGGGGGAACTGAGAAACACATCACACAAAACCACGAAAGTGAAATGGCAGATAGAAACAGCAGGAACAAGAAACAATGAAAATATAATACAACCAGAAAACAAAAGACAAAATGGCAGTATTAAGTCCTCATATATCAATAATCACTCTAAATGTAAATGGCTTGAATTCAGCAATCAAAAGAAACAGAGTGGCTGAATGGATTAAAAAACAAGACCCAGGTATTTAAAAGGAGTGAAGCAGGGAGG
Source organism: Equus quagga (assembly GCF_021613505.1). Taxonomy (NCBI): domain Eukaryota; kingdom Metazoa; phylum Chordata; class Mammalia; order Perissodactyla; family Equidae; genus Equus; species Equus quagga. Next base: position 2,318,083 of record NC_060276.1, read on the forward strand.
ATCCAAGATGGCGCCATGAGTAGTCCTCTTTGTCTCTCCCCCTTCGAGTCTACAATTATTTGGACACTCATCGCTTAACAAAGGATATCCAGACAGCATCTCTGGACGTCTGAGAGACCCACACGACTATACATCGGAAGGCGGACAGACTTCCCTCCGGGAGGTTGTGGAGATAGATGAAAACTCTCTGATCCCGACCGAACAGCCTAGTACCTGCAAGCGGCTTTCTTCCAACGGACGCCCCCAGAGGATCAATGCACACCTAGGGTGGGAGCGAGCACACAACAGAGGAGCGACGGTGGAAACAGGTGACCAGAACCATACCTAAACCCCCCGCAATTGCTCCTAAACGCAGGGGGAAACTCTGGAGTTGCACACCTGAGCCCGCGGGGAGAGTCTCTCCCTGCCATTGGCGGGGAGATCCCGCCTGGTGTTCGTGGCGCCCGGAGGGTCCCAGAGAGAATCACTGAGGGTACAGAGGCCCCCCAGCTGCCACTGCCTGCATGGTGGGGAAAGGGATTGCCAGAGATCTCGGAGAGGACTGGGGCTGGGTGAAGCTGCAGAGGCCAGCTCCGCGCCCCGGAGGGGAAGCTCCAGAGCTCCGCCTGGGCAGCAGACAAAGCTCTTTGTCTGCCATTGGTGGAGGGGCCACGCCCAGCGTTCACAACTCCGGGAAAGTCCCGGAGAGAATCCCAGAGGGCGAGGTGACCCCCAGCTGCCATTGCCCGCCCCATGGGGTAAGGGATTGCCAGAGATCTCAGAGAGGACTGGGGCTGGTGGGAGCTCCAGAGGCCGGCCCTGCAGCCCAGAGGGGAAGCTCCAGAGTTCTGCCCGGGCAGCAGACAAAACTCTCTGTCTGCCATTAGCGGAGGGGCCACACCCAGCATCCACAACACCGGGAGGGTCCTGGAGAGGAGAATATCAGGCAGGGCAGCAGCTGACCAGCTACCACTGAAATTGGGATCTCCGGCTATCCTCCAGACAGGGCAAAGGGCTCCCCGAGTTCCTGGGGAACAGGACTGGGGCTGGGTGGAGTTCCAGTGACCCAGCTCCGTAGCCTAGGGGGAAATCCTACAGGCTCACAGCAGCCTCAGGGAAAGCCTCTGCACAGCACTAGTAGAGAGCACCCAACCGGCAGCCACAAGGCTGGAAGACCCTGGGACAAAAGTAGCATAGCTAGGTGAGCTAACCACAGACTGTAGAAGATGCCAATAGCTCTGCTGTGACCCATAGTGGACAAGTGAGATTTTGTGGGTGCCGACAGTGACGGAGTGGCAAATATAATTGATCCTACCCCTGGCCACTGGAAAAGCCCATAACACCATTGCAGACCCCAAGGAGGGAGCACGTCTAGGTGGGCTGCAACAGTAGGCACCAGCAGCCTGAAGCCCCCCCGTGACGGCCCCCACGGCAGAAGAGGGAATCCAAAGGACCACTGTGACTACAAGGAGGGGCCCAGGCCTGGTTAGCAACTGCGGATAGAGTTCCTGGTTGGTGCAGTATAAACAGCTGCTCCCCCACCACAGCAGCAGAAACAAGTGGAAGGAGCAACTAAACTCTATCTCTATGCGGAGGCACAAATCAACAACATCAAGCAATATGAAAAAATACATTAAATCTCCAGAACAGAAGGAAAATAACAAATACACAGAAAACAATCCCAAAGAAAATGAGATATATAACCTAAATGATGATGACTTCAAAACAGCCATCATTAAAATACTCAATGAATTAAGAGAGAATTCAGATAGACAACTCAACGAGTTCAGGAGCTATGTCACAAAAGGGTTTGATACAATAAAGAAGAACCAAACAGAAATACTGGAAATGAAGAACACAATAGAGGAGATTAAGAAAAATCTAGATGCACTGAACAGTAGGGCCGATAATATGGAGGAAAGAATTAGCAATTTGGAAGATGGCAATATAGAAATGCTGCAGGCAGAGGAGGAGAGAGAAGTAAGACTAAAAAGAAATGAAGAAACTCTCCGAGAATTATCAGACACAATTAGGAGATGCAACGTAAGGATTATAGGTATACCAGAGGGAGAAGAGAAGGAGAAAGGGGCAGAAAGCCTATTCAAAGAAATAATGGCTGAGAACTTCCCAAATCTGGTGAGAGAGATGGATCTTCAGGTGACAGAAGCCAATAGATCTCCAAACTTTATCAATGCAAGAAGACCAACCCCACAGCATATGAAGCTAGCAAAAGTCAACGACAAGGAGAAAATACTAAGGACAGCCAAGCAAAAGAAACTAACCTACAAAGGAACCCCCATCAGGCTATCAGCAGATTTCTCAGCAGAAACTTTACAGGCTAGAAGAGAGTGGAATGATATATTCAAAAATCTGAAGGACCAAAACCTACAGCCGAGAATTCTCTACCCAGCGAAAATATCCTTCAAATACGATGGAGAAATAAAAACTTTCCCAGATAAACAAAAGTTAAGGGAGTTCATTGCCACAAAACCTCCTCTTCAGGAAATCCTCAGGAAAACCCTCATTCCTGAAAAATCAAAAAAAGGAAAGGGGCTACAAAACCAAGAGCAGAGGAGATAAGTAGAAGGACAACAACAAAGAGTAGCAGCTCTTCATCAGAACAGATTAAACCATGGGACGAGAAACAAAGGAAATTGAAGAAAACCGGAAAACAAGACATAAAATGGTAGTGGTAGGCCCCCACATCTCAATAATCACTCTAAATGTAAATAGATTGAACTCCCCAATCAAAAGACACAGAGTGGCAGGATGGATCAAAGAACAAGACCCAACAATATGCTGCCTCCAGGAAACACACCTCAGCCCCAAAGACAAACACAGACTCAGAGTGAAGGGATGGAGAACAATACTCCAAGCTAATAATGAACAAAAGAAAGCAGGTGTCGCTATACTAATATCAGACAAGGTAGACTTCAAAGCAAAACAGATAAAGAAAGACAAAGAGGGACAGTATATAATGATAAAAGGGACTCTCCACCAAGAAGACATAACACTTATAAATATATACACACCCAACACAGGAGCACCAAAATTTGTAAAGCAACTCTTAATAGAACTAAAAGAAGACATCAGCAACAATACAATAATAGTAGGGGACCTCAACACACCATTAACACCAATGGACAGAACATCCAGACAGAAAATCAACAAGGAAATAATAGAATTAAATGAAAAATTAGACCAGATGGACTTAATAGATATATATAGAACACTTCATCCAAAAGCAGCAGGTTACACATTCTTCTCAAGTGCACATGGAACATTCTCAAGGACTGACCATATTTTGGGAAACAAAGCAAACATCAATAAATACAAGAGAGTTGAAATAATATCAAGCATCTTTTCTGATCATAACGCTATGAAACTAGAAGTCAACTACAAGAAAAAAGCAGAGAAAGGTGCAAAAATGTGGAGACTAAACAACACGCTTCTGAACAAACAATGGATCATTGAAGAAATTAAAGAAGAAATCAAATATTATCTGGAGACAAATGAAAATGAGAACACGACATACCAAATCATTTGGGATGCAGCAAAAGCAGTCCTAAGAGGGAAATTCATCACAATACAGGCTCACCTCACTAAACAAGAAAAAGCTCACATAAGCAACCTCAAACGACACCTAACAGAACTAGAAAAAGAAGAACAAACAAAGCCCAGAGTCAGTAGAAGGAGGGAAATAATAAAAATAAGAGCAGAAATAAACGATATTGAAACAAAAAAGACAATAGAAAGGATCAATGAAACAAAGAGTTGGTTCTTCGAAAAAATTAACAAAATTGACAAACCTTTAGCCAGACTCACCAAGAAAAGAAGAGAGAAATCGCAAATAAATAAAATTAGGAATGAGAGAGGAGAAATCACAACAGATACCAATGAAATACAAGGGATCATAAGAGAATACTATGAAAAACTATATGTCAACAAATTGAACAACCTGGAAGAAATGGACAAATTCCTAGACTCCTACAATCTCCCCAAACTGAATCAGGAAGAAATGGAGAATCTGAATAGGCCAATCACAAGTAAGGAAATAGAGACGGTAATCAAAAACCTCCCCAAAAATAAGAGTCCAGGACCAGACGGCTTCTCTGGAGAATTCTACCAAACATTCAAAGAAGACTTAATACCTATTCTTCTCAAACTGTTTGAGAAAATTGAGAAATATGGAGTACTCCCTAACACATTTTATGAAGCCAACATCACTCTGATCCCCAAACCTGACAAGGACAACACAAAGAAGGAGAACTACAGGCCGATATCACTGATGAACATAGATGCAAAAATCCTCAACAAAATTTTGGCAAACCGAATACAGCAATACATCAAAAAGATTATACACCATGATCAAGTGGGATTTATACCAGGGACACAGGGATGGTTCAACATCTGCAAGTCAATCAACGTGATACACTACATCAACAAAATGAAAAACAAAAACCACATGATCATCTCAATAGATGCAGAGAAAGCATTTGACAAGATCCAACACCCATTTATGATAAAAACCCTCAATAAAATGGGTATAGAAGGAAAGTACCTCAACATAATAAAGGCCATATATGACAGACCCACAGCCAACATCATACTCAATGGACAAAAATTGAAAGCCATCCCTCTGAGGACAGGAACAAGACAAGGGTGCCCACTTTCACCACTCCTATTCAACATAGTACTGGAGGTGTTGGCCAGAGCAATTCGGCAGGAAAAAGAAATAAAAGGAATCCAAATAGGTAACGAAGAAGTAAAACTCTCGCTGTTTGCAGACGACATGATCTTATATAGAGAAAACCCCAAAGAATCCATAGAAAAACTATTAGAAATAATCAACAACTACAGCAAATAGCAGGGTATAAAATCAACATACATAAATCAGTAGCATTTCTATACACTAACAATGAACTAACAGAAAAAGAACTCAAGAACTCAATCCCATTCACAATCGCAATGAAAAGAATAAAATACCTTGGGATAAACTTAACCAAGGAAGTGAAGGAGCTATACAATGAAAACTACAAGACTTTCTTGAAAGAAATTGACGACGACATAAAGAGATGGAAAGACATTCCATGCACATGGATTGGAAGAATAAACATAGTTAAAATGTCCATACTACCTAAAGCAATATACAGATTCAATGCTATCCCAATCAGAATCCCAAGAACATTCTTCACAGAAATTGAACAAACAATCCTAAAATTCATATGGGGGAACAAAAGACCGCGAATTGCTAAAGCAATCTTGAGCAAGAAAAACAAAGCCGGCGGAATCACAATCCCCGATTTCAAAACATACTACAAAGCTACAGTGATCAAAACAGCATGGTACTGGTACAAAAACAGGTCCACAGATCAATGGAACAGAATTGAAAGCCCAGAGATAAAACCACACATCTATGGACAGCTCATCTTCGACAAAGGAGCAGAGGGCCTACAATGGAGAAAAGAAAGTCTCTTCAACAAATGGTGCTGGGAAAACTGGACAGCCACATGCAAAAGATTGAAAATCGACCATTCTTTTTCACCACACACCAAAATAAACTCAAAATGGATCAAAGACCTAAAGATTAGGCCTGAGACAATAAGTCTTTTGGAAGAGAATATAGGCAGTACACTCTTTGACATCAGTTTCAAAAGAATCTTTTCAGACACTGTAACTCCTCAGTTGAGGGAAACAATAGAAAGAATAAACAAATGGGACTTCATCAGACTAAAGAGCTTCTTCAAGGCAAGGGAAAACAGAATTGAAACAAAAAAACAGCTCACTAATTGGGAAAAAATATTTACAAGCCACTTATCCGACAAAGGGTTAATCTCCATAATATACAAAGAACTCACACTGCTTAACAACAAAAAAACAAACAACCCGATCAAAAAATGGGCAGAGGACATGGACAGACATTTCTCAAAAGAAGATATGAATATGGCCAATAGACACATGAAAAGATGTTCATCATCGCTAATCATCAGGGAAATGCAAATCAAAACTACACTAAGATATCACCTTACCCCCGTTAGATTGGCAAAAACATCCAAAACCAAGAACGACAAATGTTGGAGAGGTTGTGGAGAAAGAGGAACCCTCATACACTGTTGGTGGGAATGCAAACTGGTACAGCCACTATGGAAAACAGTATGGAGATTTCTCAAAAAGTTAAAAATAGAAATACCCTATGACCCAGCCATCCCATTACTGGGTATCTATCCTAAGAACCTGATATCAGATATCTCAAGAGTCCGTTGCACCCCTATGTTCATCGCAGCATTATTTACAATAGCCAAGACGTGGAACCAGCCTACATGCCCAGAAACTGATGATTGGATAAAGAAGATGTGGTATATATACACAATGGAATACTACTCAGCCATAAAAAAAGACAAAATTGGCCCATTCACAGCAACGTGGATGGACCTCGAGAGTATTATGTTAAGCAAAATAAGCCAGTCAGAGAAAGATGAACTCTATATGACTCCACTCATAGGTGGAAGTTAGTATATTGACAAGGAGATCTGATCGGTGGTTACCAGGGAAAAGGGGGGGTGGGGGGAGGGCACAAAGGGGGAAGTGGTGTACCCACAACATGACTAACAAAAATGTACAACTGAAATCTCACAAGGTTGTAATCTATCATAACATTAATAAAAAAAAAAAAAAAAAAACAAGACCCAACAATATGCTGCCTCCAGGAGACCAATCTCACCTCTAAAGAAAAACATAGGCTCAAAGTGATGGGATAGTAGATGGTACTACAAGCAAATGAAAACCAAAAGAAAGCAGGTGTAGCCATACTTACATCAGACAAAACAGACTTCAAGACAAAAAAGATAACAAGAGACAAAGATGGACAATATAAAATGATAAAGGGGGCCGGCCCCGTGGCCGAGTGGTTAAGTTCACATGCTCTGTTTTGGTAGCCTGGGGTTTCACCAGTTTGGATCCTGCGTGTGGACATGGCACTGCTCATGAGGCCGTGCTGAGGCGGCGTCCCACATAGCACAACCAGAAGGACCTACAACTAGAATATACAACTATGTACTGGGGGGCTTTAAGGAGACGAAGAAGAAGAAAAAAAAAAGATTGGCAACAGATGTTAGCTCAGGGCCAATCTTTAAAAAATGATAAAAAGTCAATCCATCAAGAAGACTTAACATATATGTACCTAACATAGGAGCATAAAGCAACTATTAACAGACCTAAAGGAAGAAACTGACAGCAGCACAATAATAGTAGGGAATTTTAACACCACATTTACATCAATGGATAGATCATCCAAACGGAAAGTCAACAAGGGAACATCAGTCTTAAATCAAACATCAGACCAGATGGACTTAATAGATATATAGAGAACATTTCATCCAAAAGCAGCAAACTACATGCTCTTTTCAAGTGCACATGGATATTCTCAAAGATAGATCACATGTTGAGAAATAAAACAAGAGTTGATAAATTTAAGAAGATTGAAATCATATCAAGCATCTTTTACAACCACAGTGGTATGAAACTAGAAATAAACTACAAGAAGAAAGCTGGAAAAGTCACAAGCATGTGGAGACTAAACAACATGCTACAGAACAACTACTGGATCAATGAGGAAATCAAAGGAGAAATCAAAATATACCTGGAGACAAATGAAAATGAAAACACAACATACCAAAATCTATGGGATGCAGCAAAAGCAGTACTAAGAGGGACGTATATAGCAATATAGGCCTACCTTAAGAAATAAAAAAAACTCAAACAATCTAAAATTACACCCAAAGGAACTAGAAAAAGAACAAATGAAACCCAAATCAGAATGTAAATAAATTAGAGACTAAAAATACAATAGAAAAGATAAATGAAACTAAGAGCTGGCTCCTTGAAAAGACAAGCAAAATTGACAAAGCCTTAGCTAGACTCACTAAGAAAAAAAGAGAAGGCGCCAATAAACAAAATCAGAAATGAAAGAGGAGAAATGACAACGGATACCACAGAAATATGAAGGATTATAAGAAAATGCTGTGAAAGGCTATATGCCAACAAATTGGATAACCTAGAACAAATGGATAAATTCCTAGAATCATACAACCTCCAAAAACTGAATCAAGGAGACACAGAGGACCTGAATAGACCAATCACAAGTAAAGAGATTGAAACAGTAATCAAAACCCTCCCAAAAAAACAAAAGTCCAGGACCAGATGGCTTCCCTGGTGAATTCTACCAAACATTCAAAGAAGATTTAATACCTATCCTTCTCAAACTCTTCCAAAAAATTGAAGAGGAGGGGATGCTTCCTAACTCATTTGATGAGACCAACATTACCTTGCTACCAAAACCAGACAAGGACAACCCACAAAAAAAGAAATTACAGGCCAATATCACTGAAGAGCATAGATACAAAAATCCTCAACAAAATATTAGAAAATAGAAAACAACAATATATTAAAAGGATCATACACCACAATCAAGTGGGATTTATTCCTGAGATGCAAGGATGGCCCAACATCCACAAATCAATCAATGTGATACACGACATTAACAAAATAAAGAAGAAAAATCATGTGATCATTTCAATAGATGCAGAGAAAGCATTTGACAAGATTAATCCATTTATTATAAAAACTCTCAATAAAATGGGTATAGAAGGAAAATACCTCAATATAATAAAGGCCATACACGACAAACCCACAGCTAACATTATACTCAATGGTGAAAAACTGAAAGCTATCCCTCTAAGAAACAGGAATAAAACAAGGATGCCCATTCTTGCCACTCATTCAACATAGTACTGGAAGTACTGGAATCCAGAGCAATTACGCAAGAAAAAGAAATAAAATGTATCCAAATTGGAGTGGAAGAAGTGAAACTGTCACGATTTGTAGATGACATGATTTTATATAGAGAAAACCCTAAAGAATCCACCGAAAATCTATTAGAAATAATAAATACAGTAAAGGTGCAGAGTATACAAAATCAACGTACAACAACCAGTTGCATTACTATGTACAAAAAATGAACTAGCAGAAAGAGAAATTAAGAATATAATCCCATTTACAGTCACAAGAAAAGAATGAAGCACGTAGGAATAAACTTAACCAAGGAGGTGAAAGACCTATACACTGAAAACTATAAGGCGTTGTTGAAAGAAATCAGAGGACACAAGGAAATTGAAAGATATTCTATGCTCATGGATTGGAAGAATTAACATAGGTAAAAAGTCCATATTACCTAAAGCAATCTACAGATTCAATGCAATCCCTATCAAAATCCCAACATTTTTCACAGAAATAGAACAAAGAATCCTAAAATTTATATGGAACCACAAAAGACCCCAAATAGCCAAAGTAATCCTGGTAAAAAAGAACAAAGCTGGAGGTATCACACTCCTTGCTTTCAAAGTATACTACAAAGCTACAGTAATCAAAACAGCTTGGAATTGGCAGAAAAACAGACACACAGATAAGTGGAACAGAATTGAGAGCCCAGAAATACATCTACACATATATGAACACCTAAGTTTTGACAGAGAAGTCAAGAATATGCAAAGGAAAAAGGGAAGTCTCTTTAACAGGTGGTGTCGGGAAAACTGGACAGCCACATGCCAAAGAATGAAAACAGACCACTATCTTACACCATACACAAAAATTAACTCAAAATGGATTAAAGACTTGAATATAAGACCTAAACCCATAAAACTCCTAGAATAAAACATGGGCAGTATGCTCATTGACATCAGTCTTAGCAATATCTTTTTGAATATGTCTCCTCAGGCAAGGGAAAGAAAGGAAACAATAAACAAATGGGACTACATAAACTAAAAAGTTTCTCCTTAACAACAACAAAAAAAAAACCATGAACAAAATGAAAAGATAACCTACCAACTGGGAGAAGATATTTGTAATCATACATTCTAAGGGGTTAATATCCAAAATATATAAAGAACTTGTACAACTCAACAAGAAAAAAACAAACAACCCGATGAAAAAATGGGCAGAGGATGTCAACAGACATTTTTCCTAAGAAGACACATAGATGGCCAACAGGCACATGAAAAGATGCTCAACATCACTAATTATTAGGGAAACGCAAATCAAAACCATAACGAGTTATCACCTTATGCCCAAAAGAATGGTTATTATTTAAAAAGCAGGGAAATAACAAGTGTTGGAAAGAATGTGGAGTAAAGGGAACCCTTGTACACTGCTGGTGGGAATGTAAATTGGTGCAGCCACTATGGAAAACAGTATGGAGGTTTCTCAAAAAATTAAAAATGGAACTATCATATGATCCAACTATTCCACTTTTGGGTATTTATCCAAAGAATATGAAAGCACTAATTTAAAAAGATATATGCACCCCTATGTTCATTGCAGCATTATTCACAATAGCCAAGACTTGGAAGCAATCTAAGTGCCCATCAATGAGTGAATGGATGAAGAAGATGTGGTGTATATATATATACAATAGAATACTACTCAGGCATAAAAAATATGAAATCTTGCCATTTGTGACAACATGGTAGGAACTTGAGGGTATTATGATAAGTGAAATAAGTTAGAGAAAGACAAATACCATATTATTTCACTCACATGTAGAAGATAGAAAAAACAACAACAAACATACACATAGATACAGAGAACAGACTGGCAGTTACCAGAGGGGAAGGGGAGTTGGGGGAGGGTGAAAGGGGTAAAGGGGGACATTTGTACAGTGACAGATGGCAACTAGACTTTTGGTGGTGAACACAATGAAGTCTATACAGAAGTCAAAATATCATGATGTACACCTGAAATCTATGTAATGTTATAAACCAGTGTTACCTCAATAAAAAAAATAATAATAACATCAATTTATATTGAAAAAACTATTTTCCCCCTTTCAAATTGGTAGGAATTTTTACAAACAACAGTCCATGCTGGCAGGGCATGGTGAGATGTGCATTCTCATACACTGCGGCAGGAATGTAAACTGGAAAGCTTTCTGGTGAGGAATTCATAAGATGGATCAAGTTGAAAATTCCTCGAAAATATTTCCAGAGGGAAAAAACAGAGCTGTGCAGAGATTTAAATGTAAGGATGTTCACAACAGAGTGAGTTCACAACACTGTGAGAAGGGGAAAATTAAAATGTCCAACAATAGGGAAATGATTAAATAAATCATATATCTAGATCATGAAATATCCCACAGTCATTGAAGATCATGATTTTGAAGAACTTTTAATGATTTGTGGAAATGGTTATGGTATAAAATTAAACAAAAATAAGTATACAAAATGATATCCAAGTACATGACTATAATCTGTTTCTAGTTATAATGTATAACCATATATACACATATACATATACGCGTGTGTGAAAAAATAGAAGGAAATACACCAAAACATTAATAGTACTTTTCTCTAACAAGTGATTTTATTTGCTTCTTTACACTTTTCTCCCCTTTAAATTTTTTTGCAACCAACACATATACTTTTATGATTAAAACAAACCTCACCAACAAGAGACATTATCTGCAATCTAGGTAGGGGAAATCCCAGTGTCTTTCAGCCCCAAAGCCTAGGACTGCACAAAGGAATCCAGCTCCTCTGCAAAATTTCCCACTACCTTGAATAGGGAACCAGAGGAGACCTTTGTTCCCAGAATGAGTGGGGTGAACCCAGCCTTGAATAATGGATAAGGGAGAGAGACGTGGAAACAGGGATCACGTCTTAGCCCTGAAGAGTTCATTCACTCACAAGAAGAGGCATATGTCCTATCAAATGGAACAGGTAACTGTCACATCTTAATTCAACTGGCTGCTTACAGAAGCTGAGTAGTTAGAGCGTGAAGCACCTGTGTCTATCACCTGTGTGAACCGGCGAGGGAAGGCATGTTGGCTTAGATGCACCTGTGAGCCTCAGGAGCCAAACTGCCCGGGTTTGACTCCTGGCACAAGCACGTACTTCCTCTGTGAACTTGGACAAATTACTTAGTGTCTCAGGACCTCAGTTTCTTCATTGATAGAATGAAGATGATGGTATCTGTCACCTAAAGCTTTTTGGAAGATGAACTGAGTGATGTTTGAAAAGTACATATAACCCTGCAGGCCTGGCATGCTTGAAATGCTGTACGAGTGTTTGCTGTTGTTATTATTTGTCCCCATTGCCTGCATACTGACTCAGGCTGAGCTGAAATACAAATAGTGAATGCTAAGGGGCTCACTTCTGAAATGCAGAAAACCTTCAATGTATCAGGAAGGCCCAGAAGCAGCAGCAACAATAAATTAGAGAGTTGGGTGAAGATGAGGAAGTTAAAGGGAACTCCCCCCACCCAATCTCATCGATCTTCCTCACAGGCCCGGGGAACTTTTAGAAAACGCCATCAATTAATTTTTTAAGACCAATTCAACTTTATTTTGCATTTAGTTAAAAATGACCCAGGAGTGTTGTGAGTTTAAAAGAAATAATGTATTTTAGATGTCTTGCACTTCACAATTTGCCCCATCAGTCCTACTTCCAGGAATTCATCCGTAGGAGACAGCCTGACAAGTTTGCAAAGATGTAGTATAAGGTTGTTCAATTTCTGTGTTGCTTAGAATAATGAAAACCTAGAAACAACCTAAATAGCTATCTATAGTGGACTGGGTTAAATAAACTATGATATGTTGGTAAAGTGGAATGCTATGCAGCCACTAAAGAGGATGAATATTCGTGTACACAACACACTATTGAGGGCAAAATGGCAGGTTGAGGGTCACAGCACCCACCTCAAAGTATCCACATCTCCACACACAGTTGTGAAGAGAGACGCGCTCGGAAGAATGAGCACACAAAGGCTGAGAGCGGTTGCCTCTGGGAGGCAGGATTTCAGGACATTTGTGTTTTCTTCTTTGTGTCTTTCTATATTTTTTTAATTTCTAGAATGAGCATATATTATCTTTGTAATAAAGCAAATCAGATTGGGTAAAAACCATCCATTTGTTAAATGAATGAATGTCTTTTAAAAAATCACAAAACACAACAAATGGTTTCCTTTGTCACCCTCCTTCCATCCTTTTCTTTGGAGTTAAGCTGCCATTATTAAGCATGCTATTCTTTCGACTGGAATGTAAATGCCCTGTGAAGGAGAATGTAGCTGGGAATATCTCACACAGAATTATGAATGATGAATGTGGGTAGGTATCAGAGGCCAACAAAAAGAGCAAGCAACATTTAGAATTCTTAGAATGTTCGTTTTTCTCCTCAGAACTAGAATTGCAAACCCCAGTTCAATCCAGGGCCTCCAAATGGTCAGTTTTAATTCTTTCTATGAATGTATCAGGTATGAGTGCCTCTCACGGAGGATACGAATTAAGTAGAAAACTGCTCTCATTATCAGAAACTGAGGAAAGCCACGCACTCCTTCACTGACCAGAAGGACATCAGCTTACCTGGCTTTCACTCACTCACCTGGACAGGAGCCTCGTGACACTTCTCCTTCCAGCATCCATCGTTCTTCTGTTGACTCTAACTGGGAGATCATGTCTGGTTCGGTAATTGGAATCCTTGGTTTTTGAAAAAGAAAAGGGACTTAGCTATTTGTGCTGAGGACATAATGGTGCCCCAGAGTTCCATTATAATCACTTGGCCTTCAGGGGGAAAGGGTAATCTAGGAGACCGCACAAATGGTACTAAGAATATCTCCACAGGGCCCAGTGTGATTTCCAAGAAGGGCTGGATGAAGAGAAGGTGGATGGGCACAGGAGCAGGAGCGGGAAACTCAGCTTCAAGGAACACCTGGCTTTACTTGCCCAGACAGAATGGGCATCTCAAGTCATCTCCAGTGGAGCCTGAGGAAACCCCTATCAGAGGACAGACAGACCAAACCCTCTGAAGCAACTTAAGTAAGTTTACCAACAACTCTGTTTGCCACTAGGCTTTCAGCAGGAAAGGGAAACAGAAATGATCTGTTTTTGGCTCCCAAGGAAACAGAAATTCGAGTCCTGGCTCTCCAGCCCCAGCTCAGAGGGTCCATGAGAAGGAATGCTGCCCTTACTCAGAGAGATCAATGCCCTGTCCTTCTCCAGCATTCCATCCTTACCTACATCCCTCTGAGCTGGGCCCACCTACCCCCCAGCCTCCTGGCAGAAGTCTGAGGGCACATCTGTGAATAAATATCACAGACTCCTAAAAGACCCAAACCATTCCTACTTACCCTGAGCCTCCTCGGGGAGAGCTGGTGTTGGCAGCATTGTAGGAAGAGAAGATGGACAGGAAGTAATCCAACAGTGTTAAGGTCTCCTCTGCTCCGAGTCTGATGCCTACTGAACACCTAGTATGTGTCTAGCTGAGTGCTTTACTCAGTGGAAGCTACAAAAAGGAGTAGACACACTTCTGCTCTTGAGAAGAAAGTCATTTTATTGGGAAGAAAAGAATTAAAGCAGATTCCAATGAGCCCCCACATGCTGGGCATGGTGAGGGTGGGAAGTTCTCTCAGCAGCAAGGGACTGGCCTGATGTGCCCCTCAGTATATGCTGGGTGCTCCCAATTCCAATCCTCTCCAGCCCCAGCTCTCTGCCTGATCAACAACTGTTTGTGAGGCAAATGATTAAAACAATTTGAGAATGAAAGCCCTAAGTACAAAGTCAAATGATTAGTTTTCCTGCAGAGAGTATAAAGCCTGCTGGAGCAACAAAGACGGGAAGGAGGTGGGGGTGGGGGGAGCGATGCTGGATGAGTGACAGTAGCTTTCTAGGGGAAGTAGTCTTCAACGGAGGGTGAGACTTGGATGGGACATTTCACACCTTTGGCCCATGGCACCAAGAGTCCTTACAGCAAGGATTCAAGCTCCTTCAACTCCCATTGCTTTGCAGGGAGGCATCCCCACTGCCATGGTCTTCTGCTGGATTACTGTAGCTGTCCCATAACTGGCCTTCCTGCCACCTCCAATCTCATGCTCTACCATTCCATTGTCTACACACCAGTTGCTGAGGAAGACTGGCCCTGAGCTAACATCCATGCCCATCTTCCTCTACTTTATATGTGGGACGCCTACCACAGCATGGCTTGCCAAGCAGTGCCATGTCATGACAGGAACTTGTGGGCATGGACAGTGGCTAGCTGGTTCCCCATGAAACTCAAGTTGTCCCCAGGAATAAGTGAGCTAGGTGTTGAAGGGAGGGGGAGGAACCACAGGCAGGATCCAGGGCTCCAGGATCCCTGGCAACACTGTAGGAGCTCAGGGCACCCAGACAGGTCAGAGAGGTCACGTATGCAATCCCAGAGACCAGCGGGTCACAGAAGGGCCCAGGCATGAGGTCAGATGCCCCTGCCAAGAGCTAGGTCCAGGACTCTGGGCTGCGGGTGTTTGCCCATCCACCCGCTCAACTCACTCCTGCCAGCTGACAAGTGGCCAGACTGTCTAGCCACCAAGGGATGTTTGGGGACCTGCAGGTATTTCATGGCTGGGATGGAGGGCGGGCTGGGTGAGGGCTCCACAACCCTCATGCCCTGGGTTGGGGGAGGAAAGGTGGGGAGAGCCGCCCTTCACTCTGAGTCCTGGGCAGGGCGGCCCCTCCAGGTCTTTTTATTTTCCTTAAAGCAAGTCTGCAGGTGGAGGTGGTATGGATATGTTTGGGCCCACTCTCCGTGAAACCCCACAAGTGTCTAGAGATTTTCAGTTGCTCAGTAAGTGTTGCCATTGTTGTTCCATGGTGAGGTTTTTACATTTCAAGAACCTCAAATTAAAAGACATTTTGGGTTTTTTCAAAGACTCTCCGTCTAATACTGGCTTTCTCACAAAAGATGCTAGAGGCCTCTGGGGCATGAGAGTTCTTTGTTACAATGGCCACACCTCTTGCATCTTGCACATTTAGCAGTCCTGAATCCCAAGCACTGGATGCTAGTACTGCCTTCCCCCATTCAAGGAGAAAACCAAGATCACTCCCACCCATTTTCAAAAGACCAAGGGACAGGACCATCCCAAGATGGGGACCATCAGAACTCCACAGCTGTGTATTTCACCTATAAAAAGGAGGAAAAACCCTCATCATGTCCTAGTCTGCCAGCCAAATTGCCAACTCTACGCTCTCACTGGAGAAATCTCCCAGGTGTGCTGAGCAGGAATCCTTTTCTAGTGCCCCACCCCTACCCCCAGCAGACCCTTCCCTTAGTTGCCCACAGCAGAGGTGACACGCAGCTGAAATGGTCAATGAAATTTATTGAAGAGAACCACTTACTGAAACCATTGCAGAGAAGGGAATGACAACACAGAGAGGAACTTCTAATAGCCACTACAACCCACAGTCTTGGGGAGAGTCCCTAACGGGGTGCCTCAGCTGCCCCCCATGCTGAGGCCCTCCCACCACAGTCTCCCTTCCTGGGAGCCCCACGGTCAACCTCTTGCCAGAATGATGGATGCTGGCCATGTCCTCTCACTCCAGGGCACCCCCTGCCCCTCTGGCTGACAGGCTGGGGTGGGGCCCTGCCCTATGGGACCACACAGGACAGTCACAGGATGCTGGAAAACACAGTAGGGGACACCCCACCAAGACGAGGAAACTGAGCCACGAGTAATAACAGGTTGGCACATCAGAGGACAGCCCCAGTGGAGCCTCCCGCAGCCCCTCCATGTCCCTGCTCCAGTTCTTCCTTCCTGAGGACCCAGGGTGAGTGCCGGCCACACCCTCATCTGTCCATCCTTCCAGGCATCTCCTGGGACTGGGTTCGGGGACTCTGGGGTGGGGTGGGGGCCACTGCTCGGATAAGCACACATCTCCACAGGAACAAGCAGCAGTTGCCCTAAATCTCCACCGAGAAGGCAGAGTTGAGCTCATAGCACTGGACGAGAGCGAGCAGAGCCTGGGCTGGCACTGAAGCTCACAGCACGTGCCAGGGCTGAGAGGGGGCTGCCCGCTCAGCCAGGACCCCCACCCCGGGATCACACACACCTCACAGCTCTGCAGAGAAATCATGGCTAGTGTGTGTATGTGTGTGTGTGTGTTGTGTGTGTGTTGAGGGTGGATTACTTGACACGTGGGTCACTACAGGGTCCACAGAGACACAAGTGGGCTTCCCAGAACAGGGAGCAGGCCGTCCCAGGTGATGGTGAATGGGGGTCCCCCTCGCGGGAGGCTCAGGTGGCTGGCACCCTCGAGATGACCCCTAATGTCTCCCAGGCCCATGCGGGTGGCAGATGTCCTCAGGTGCCCCTCACCCAGGCCGGGGCTGCCGCTCGGGGGAGCTGCCACGCTGGCTGCCAGAGTTGGCAGGGCTTGGGATGGGGATGGGGATGGGGCTCGGTGTGGTGCTGCCTTGAGCGGGGGCTCACCCCTCCCCTGCCCATTTAGGGTAACACATGGTCATCTTGGTCACTTGGAAGGGCTGATGGTGGGGGTCAGGGCCCTTTGGGGATCGTGAGGGGCCAGGGGCTTGGTTTGGGCTGGACGGGCCCCTCCCTCGGCGTGCTCCCCATGTGGGGTGAGGCGGCTGCCCTGGCCTCGCCTCCCCCTGCCTCCAGGGCTCTACTGCCCGGGAGGAGAGGGGGCCCCTGGGCCTTCTGAGCCTACTTGCCTGAGGAGGACTCAGGGCGGCTCATCTCCTCAGCCCTGTCCTCGTTTCCCAGCTTCTCCTGGATGGACTTCAGCCCCTCCTGGGGGTCTGCTCGGCCTCCTGCCCTAGCGAGGACTTCTGGGTCACCGCCGGGCCCTCCTGGGCCCACTTCGGAAGCACTGCCCATCTGGGCAGGGGCGGGGCCCCTGGGGGCCTCTGAGGGTCCTGCCTGATCTAGCCCCACAGGGGCTGGGTCATGGTCGTCACCACCCTCCTCCTCCTGCTCCTTCTCCTCCACCTTGTCATCCTCTGCCTTAGCATTGGCTCTGGCATCAGCCTGGGCATTGGCCCAGGCACCAGCACCTTCCTCCACCTGGGCTCTCTCTCTCCTGGCTAGACTGGCCTCCCATGCCTCAGACTCCCGAATGAGCCCCAGCATCTCCTGGAAACTTGGAGACCTCCCAACCATTCTCAGCTTCCTCAGCGCTTCATCCAACAGCTCAATAAGGTTGGCCTGGTGAGCACCTGCCTCAGGTGCACATGGTCAGCTGAGGCTCTGGCCAGGGCCCCTTTCTCGATGGCTTTCTGCAGCAGGACTTCCAGCCTCAACACAAAAGCAGAGAGACGCTCGCCTGACTGCTGCTGAGCGGTCAAACACTTCACCCAGGTGGTCGCCTGGGACTTGTTGTCTCCAAATACCTGGATCAGGGCTTCCAGGCAGTCCTGTGCTGTCCTGGCAGGATTCTCTGCCAGAAGCTGGTGCATGAGCTGCAGGCGGTCCCTCGAAGGCCTTCCATCAGCCTCCTCCTCCTCTCCCTTTGGGAGACTCCCTGCCACCCACGCAGCATGTCTGCGGTGTGGTCTAGCCAGGCCTCAAAGGACTCCTCCCCTGGGGCCGGCTGGCCCCTCCCGGAAAACATGCCCAGGCGCTGGTATCGCAGGGTTTCCACCCAAGGCCGGACCGCCTGACTGACCGATTGGAGCCAGCACACCCTGCGCAGCCCCAGCCCCAGCCCCAGGGCGCAGGCCACACTCTCCACCGTCTTCCCCTGTTGCTCCAGGAAGTGGGACACGCGACTGAGAAACTCCTAGCCTGAGCAATGGGGCACAAAGACCACGTTCCAGGGACCAAAGCATAGTTGACTTCCCAGTCAAGCTCGACCAGGGCTGCAGTGGCATTATCCTCCTCTCAAAACACTTTGCCCAGCACGGTAAAGTGACCCAAGGGCCACAGGGCGGCCTCCACGGACTCCTGGAGTTTGGCTTCATCACAGTCCTCCGGGATGCCCAGGATGAGCAGTCCCGTGCGAACGCTGACGCCCATCCACCTGCACCAGTCCTGCAGCATCCTCACCGCCATCGCCCGCGATTTCCGCCGGGCGCGGGGCTAACACTAAGGGCAGGAAACAGTTCCCAGCGCAGACCAGGCTAGCACTTGGGGGGAAATTAATTGGGGCGGGAGCCTAGGACTCAGAGGGAACGGCCCAGGTCTCCACAGCCTGTGAATAGGAACTGGCAAGAGTTAATGCCGGTCAACGCCGACTCCCCAGGCCCGCCACCAGCTACCCCTCCTCCTCCAGCGGCGCCTCTGGGGCCCAGGCTCAACCCCGGCCCTGCCCTCTGCGGGCTCACAGGGGCCGCGGCCCCCTCCCCACGCCAACCCCGACCCCCGCGGGCTGCCGCAGTCCTGCTGGGGCCGGCGGAGGGCGGTGGGGTCTCCCGGGGCCAAGCGCACTCTCCCCGAGTCTGGTACCCACTTCTGGGTCAGGATCCTTCTGGTCGAGGTCCCAGCAGGAGGGGCGCGGGGCGGCGCGGAGCGGCCGGCCGCGGGGTCGGGCACGCCTCTTCCCCCCCACCCCCGCCCTCTCTCGCTCCCTCTCCCGGTCCCTCTCTCAGTGTGGCACATGGGCCAGCGCGCTGGCGCCTGCTCGCTCCCACTCTCTGCAGTGCGGACTCGGGGCGGGGTCGCAGTGGCAGCAGAGCGCGGACCCTCCGCGTCGCCCCGGAGACCCCAGGTCCATTGGCACGCGCGGGTCACGCGGCCGGGCTGTCGCAGCCACGGTGGGCACCCGGGGACCGCAGGTGTCGTCACCTGCTCCTTCCCCCGCCCCCGAGGGAGCGCCGGCACTGGTGGGGATCCCCGGGGTCCGAGAGTCAGTGCCCCCATCCGGGACTCAGCCTTGCTCTCCTCCCCTCCTGGAACGTGCCCTTGGGGCACCAGAGTGAGGAGGCTTCTACACCCCGGGGTGCCCACCGCAGAGCAGCTGGACAGGCCCAAGGTGCGCCTGCCAGCGCTGCGTTCTGACCAGGGGTGTGGAGCAGGGGGGTGTGGGGTTGGGGGGGGGTGCCTCCGGAGCCTCTTCACCTGCTCTCCCCATCACTCTCTCCGCCCAGAACTGGTTCTGTCCCAAGGCTTGGCGAGAAGCACCTCATCCAGGTGCGATTCCGTGGAGTAGATGCCACCTGCACACATGCGCGCTCACACACACCACCCAAATGGAGGGTCTGCAATCCCTGCGCTGCCCGCTGGGCTCACGTGCAGGGGGTGGGCAGCCAGACACTGCACCAGGGCACTGCTGCCTCTGATGGAAACAGAACTCCAGTCCCTGTGGGTCTCGCCACCCTGCACCTGTCCCATCCTGGGAGTCTGGGCCCATGTGGACAGCCTCTCCACCAGTCAGATGACAAGCAGGTTCCCTCAGGGTTGCACCTCCAGGTGTTGTTGCCTGCCCCCTTCTCTTTCCTTGCCTGGCATCAGGCCAGAGATCCTCTTCTGCAGCATGCTTTTCCCACTCAAAGCATTACTGGTCAAGGTTTCCCTGAGCGTCCAGCTCGCTCATGCTCCTTGGTGAATCACAGCCCCAGTTTATTTGTCTGTGATCCTATGGATGGGCATTCAGGCTCTTCCCAGTCTTTGGCCGTGAGAGACACTGCTGCCACCAGCACCCACTGTGTGCCTGTCTGAGCCGCTGTCAGCATGACAGGCTCCGGCACATACACCAAGAAGTGGTTTTGCTGGGACTTGGGTTGTGCCCATTGCCGCCATGACCAGGTGTTGCTAATCCGTTATCTCCCATGAGAGGCTGAACCCTTGTTCACTCCCACCAGCAGCGTGGGAGCCATCCTGTGTGCCCCATAGCCCTAGCAGCCTCTGGTCTTGTCCAGCCTTGAACATCTGCCCACCCCACGGGGAGAAGCGCTACCTCGTTACTGTATGCCTTGCATTTCCCTGGTCGGCAGTGAGGTTGAGCATCCTCTCACAAGTTTGTCGGCCATTCCTGGTTCCTCTCCTGTGAATCTCCTTTGCTCATTTCCTCCCCACTCCTGAGAAGCACTGTTGGCCTGCTTCTAGGAGAAAGTTCCTAGCTTCAAGGTCAAACGCACTCTCATTTCTTTGCACTCATCCATCGCCCAGAAGCAGGCCACGTTGGAGCTGGTCTCATAGGTGGGCCTGGGCTTGCCTGTATAGTCTTACTCCCCCAGCTTTCCTTCCTCCTAGGTGGTAAATTCTGGATAAACGAAGAAACATGGGTGTTCTGTCACAAACCAGCTTGCCCTGTTGGCCTCTTGCATGGACTCCTTCCCCTTCTCCCTGTCGAGGGCCAAGACTGCCTGTTCTAATACAGGCGAACTGCTAATACAGGGTGTTAGGGTGGCTCCTAACACCCACCGCGAGAATTCCTGTCCGCTGACCCTTGGCGTTAATCCTGCCATAGCTTGCACCCAACGTTGTCCTCTTTCTTGGTTTCCACCATGATTTGTCTTCCTCAGAGAGGGCGTTCCTGTGGGAACATATGTGAGTCCCATGTCGCCAACTGGCCGGCTGACCTGCAGGCCAACTGTCAACTCATTTCCCCTGTTTTCAGCCTCGCTTCTTCCTACTCTCCTTCCTGCTGACTTCAAGTCCAGGACTCTCCAGCTCTGCCTGAGGGCACCCATTCCCCCCTCTGCCAGGGTTGAGCTGCGATGCCTCAACTGCCTTTCCTTTGCCACCTCTCGGCCCTCATTTTGCTCCACCTCTCAGCGCAGTTGGCCCTCCTTCCTTCTTAAAATCCTTTCCTTTCTCAGCTTCTGTGACACCCCGACCTTCGGGCTGACCTCCTCCCTCTCTGCCTGCGTGTCCTTGGAACTCCCTCTTCCCCTCCTCCTCCACTCACGTTCAGCGTGGTGGAGGCAGGCTCCCAGCCTCAGCCCTGGGACTCTCGACGTGCCTCTGACGCCACTCTCACCCGAGGGCCTCTCATCCGAGGGAGGACTGTCTCCCTGCTGATGGCTCCAAATGTTCAATCTCTGGGCGAGACCTCTTCCCTGACCTCCACACGTGCTCATCAAACTGCCCACTGGGATGCCCCATGGGAATTTCAGGATGAAGATGTCCAAACCGGAGCATTTCATCCTCCTCAGCATGCCTGCTTCTTCCCCAGGTTTCCCCCAAGGGCTCCCTCTGCCTTCCACCTGGCTGCTCAAGCAAAGATGCCACGATTCTTTCTCCCGTCTCCTTGGTTCCTCTCCCCAGTCTAACCCATCATCGGGTTTTATTGACTCTAGTTGGTGACTGCTGCCCCTCTCCACGTCTCCATGGTCCCTGGCCCCATCTCCTGCTCTTCCTGCCTCCACTCTGGCCCTTCTCTCTACCCCATTCCCACTCCCACGGCAGCCAGGACAAACTCTTTGCAACACCACCGGACCCTGCTCCTTCCTGGCGACAGGTCCTCTCTGTCGCTCCCCATCTCCTTAGAGTAAATTCCCAAGTCCCCTCCCTGGCCAACGCCTCCCCCCTCCAGGAGCTGGCCTCCTCTTACGCTCTTCTTCCTGTGCCCCCCCCAACACCCTCACCCCAGCCCCTCTCACCAGACTCCTGCTGCATTGGCCTTCACGACTGGCCCCAGAACACACCCAGCTCCTTCCCACCTGTAGCCTTTGCCTTTCCTCCTCCTCTGTGTGGGACAACCCACCCCAAGAACTTCCCGTGATGGCTTCCTCCTCCTCCTCCTCATTCAAATCTCAGCTGAAATGCTCCCCCCCTCCCAGGGGCCTCCTCTGCCTGGCCACCCACATCCAAAGTAGACCCCAGAGTACCCTCCATTCATGTTCACACTGGCGGCATTGATTTATGCATCATCACGTGATAGATGCTGGTTTGGGTCCTTGCTTTGGGGCATCAGGGCCTCTCTCCTCAGATGACAAGCCCCCCAGGAGAAGGGGCCTTGCCCATTTTTCTCACCCTGGCATCTCCAGGGCCTAGAACAGAGTCTGGCCCAGAGGAGGCCTTCGGTGCCTTCTTTGGCACAAGCACCTGCATCTGTCAGCCTGCTCCCATCTGCCAGGAGCCTGGGACCTTTACCCCGAGGGCTGTGGAGAGCCCTGAGGGTTTGAAGCAAAGGGATGGCAAGGACCAGACCTGCCGTGTGGTGAACCGAGCAGCAGGGAGGCAAGCCTGGAGCAGAGAGGGGCTTCTGCAGTAGTCCAGGCCGGATGGTGGTGGTCTGGGCCTCCTCGGGCAGAAGGGTCCAAGAGAAAGGGGAAGATACAGGCTGCAGAGAGGGAGAAGGCACAGGGAGGGCTCAAGCGGGGTTCCAGGTTTCTCTCTTGCGTGTGGACCCAGAGGATGAGAAGGCCCCTCTCTGACATGGGAATCGCACCAGCAGCTGTCTTTCCTCTCACCTTTTGTGAGAGGAGGTGTTGAGAAGTGGGGTGACAGGGGTGGGTATGAGTTTCTGTGGCCACGTTCGCATTTGAGAGTCCTGTGTGCCACCCAGCTAGATACACACTCTGCCCTCTTCCTCCCTCTTACCCCCACCACCCCAGCCCCACCCCATCCAAGCCCCGTGGGCAGCTAGGCTCCCTGGTACAGGTAAAGGAATTGTAATTGTGTCACCTTCTTGGTTCAGCCCCCAGGGTCTTCTGTCTTTTGGCTTGGTACCCCTGATTGCCAGCGCCGGGCCCTGCACAGAGGTGGTGCTTGGCAGATGTTGACCACATGGAGGAATAAACACAGAAACACTTCACTGTGAGGTGGTGCGGAGATGCTTCAGTCAAGATTCACAGAGGCCCGGGGCTGCTAGGCGACGGGACGCTTCCATAACACACCTCCTCTAGTACTCGCTGTTAGGAATAAAGTCCAGAGGATAGCCAGCCTGGCCGAAGCACCTGGAACATGGGCAATTGCAGCAGAGGGGGCGCCTCACATTTCTCTCCACTTGGCTGCTTCCTAGCTGAGTGGCCTCGGGTAAGTGTCCCTTAACCTCCACGGGTTGAGTGGGAGCATTGTCTGCTCACAACCCAGGAAGGGCTTCTCTGCTTTGCACCACAATTGCTGAGGGCCCAAGCTCTGCACAGCCAAATGGGCCCCTCCCATCTCTTCCAGGGAGAGCCTGGCACTCCCACCTACCTTCCTACCAGGCAGTGCCTGCCCACACTTCCTAAATTGTGGCTTCAGATCAGCTCCCCGCCAGCCACAGCCTGCTCTGACTGCTCAACAGCCCTCTTCCTCCACCGCCCCCTCTGCCTCTGCTCTCAGCCTCTGGGAGCTCCCAGCCCTGCCCCAAACCTCCACAGGTTCTTGGGCATCCAGGCGGGGCCCCTCCTCCCCTTTGAGGACCTGCCATTCCTTGGCTGGCTGCTGCTACCTGGGGGACAGTACCTCCTCAATTTCTTCCTGGCTGCCAGCCCCCTCTGTGTCCACTCGCCCACTGCAACCTCACAGGTGCGGGTGGCTCCTTTCAGACTCACATGGCCCTTCTGAGCGTCACCCCAACACGGCATTCATGTTTCCCTGACTTGGGGTCCTGCTGGGCTGGGTAAGTGTCAGCATGTCCTTGATTGGCCCTCCGCAGACCTGGTTGTCTGCAGCACGCTCCCTAACTCATGGCAGTCCCTCTGGAGAAGCTGGGTGGTGGCGAGCCCACTACAGATGTGGGACTCGGGGTGGCCGGCCTCTCTCTGCCTTGGGTCAAGGTTGGGATGGTCCTCATGTCAAGAATTGGTGATGGGAGTGTAAATTGTCACAACAGCTTTGGACATCTGCATGTAGTCATTTTAAATGAATCATCCACCTACCTTGTGACCCAGCCCTGGCACTCTTACTTATTTACCCAGGAGAACGGAAGACACATGTCCACAAAGAGACTCACTCAAGGACATTCCCACCAGTTTTCATCATAATAGCCTCACACCAGAACCAACCCAAGTGCTCATCATCAGGAGAAGGGATGAGGGACTTGCTGTGACTCCGTACCCTGTGGCAATCCTACAAAGCAGCGAAAATCAGTGGATGGCTGACCCTCACAACCACATGGGTGTGTCTCGCAGACAATCTCTCTCGGGTGAGAGAAGTTAGAGAGCAGAGTGTGACACCATATGATTCCATTGGTATGGAATGCAAGCGCAAGCAAAACGGGCCCATGGTGAAGGAGATTCAGAGGGCAGTCACCTCCAGAAAGGTAGGAGCGACTGGCAAGGAGGTCGAGGGTACATTCTGGGAAGATATCAGTGTTTTGTATCTTGACAGGCGGCTGGGTTAGTCCCTGGGTGGGCTCAACCTTCAAGATGCTTTGAACTGTACACTCTGAACAGAGGCGGCAGGGAAATGAACCATATTCTCTGAGGTTCTGTTCTGGAGCACCTGGTCCTATGGACTGAATTTTGTCTCCTCCATATTCGTAGGCTGAAACCCTAACCCCCACGTGACTGTATTTGGAGATAAGGCCTATAAGGAGATAGTTAAGGTTAAATGAGGTCATAAGGCCCTGATCCGTTTGGAGTACTGTCCTTCTGAGAAGAGGCAACAGAGAGCTCTCTCTTGTGCTCTCTCCCTCTCTCTCTCTCTCTCTCTCTCTCTCTCTCTCTCTCTCTCTCTCTCGCTCCCCTTCCCCTCCCCCGCCCCAAATGCACAAACACAAAGAAGAGGTTGCAAGTGAGCACACAAAGAGATGGCAGCCACCTGAAAGTCCGGAAGAGTGCTCTCAGCAGAAACCGACCATGCTGGCACCTGATCTCCAACTTCCAGCCTCCAGTGAGAAAATCGAGGGCTGTTGTTTAAGCTGTCCAGTCTGTGGTACTTTGCTTATGGCATCCTGCGCTGACTAAGACACCTGGCTTCCATTGTGTTCGCCTGGGGAAGTTGCTCGTCCTTGGAGAACCCCTGTTTCCTCATCTGTCAGCCATCTGCCTGTCTCGCTGGGAGGCCGCGGGAATCCCCTGTGTGATATGTCTGTGGTAGTGTTTTGAAGATTTCAAGTTCCAGCACTCTCCTGAGGTGATATTGTATTCCCTGCCGTGATGGGTACAGCACCCCTATCCAGGCTCTGCCTCCTGTAAGGTGCATGGGGGGGTGGTCAGGGTCAGAGTCCCAGTGAGGGAGGGGATAGTGGAGACTCAGGAGCCTTTAGTCATGAAAACTCTAGGAATCACGATTTCCAGGCTGCGAGGCAGGCCTGGCCTGGTGTTCTCAGGCTTGATCCTCCTCTCCCAGCCCTGCCTCCTCAGAGCCTAGCCATTTCCATTTCCTAGGAGTGGAGCCCAGGAGAGGAGGACAGGTCTGTCTCTCCTGACCTGCCACTTCCTTGCCTGGAATAAGGGTGTGTCCTGGCCTATAACGCCTTGACCCAGGAGACTGAGTCCACTTCCTCCTTCAGGAGCCCAGCCCAGCCCGGTCCAATGGGCCCTCGGTGAGCTCCGAAGGCTCTGCTTGTCTACTTATCTGTGGATCTCCTTCCTGGGCCCTCTCTCTCCTGACTGACCTCCAGCCCTCTCCAAATGCAAGCGCTCCTTTAACCTCCAGGGGGCCAGGTGTGAAGGGAATTTCCTGTCCTTCTCCCTTGGGAAGGAAAGATATGCTTTATCTTTTCTCTCCCCACTCCCCACAGGGTAGGAAATTCCATCCCTGTGAACTTGGGGAGCTCCCAGGGCCTTCCCCAGACAAAATGAGGACCTTCTTTAATTTATCCAACAAAGAGTTAAGCTGCACCCACTGTGTTCCACTCATTATGGTATATGCTGAGCCTACGCCTGTGGGCCACAGCAGAAACAGACCCTGCCCCAACTCGGTGCAGGGTCTAAGGGGTGACCACAGACCGTGAGGAAATTATCCTTCAAGCAAACTTTGAGGGATAAACTCTGTCATATCCATCAAGGGGATCCACCGCACCCCCACCCCATGACCTAGCATCCATTCAGGTGGCAGCAAAAGCTCTTTATATCCACTTTCTTCCAGGAATGGATGGTACAGAGATGCAAAGGATCAACCGATATTCACTGGGTGCTTGTTCCAAGTTAAGTACAGCTCTAGAGTTCAGGGATCTGAGCAGTGAGCACAATGGGAAAAGTCCAAAGAGAGCAAAAGATGTAACTTTTGGCTTTGTTTTTTGGTTTGTTTTGTTTTTTGTTTTTTTTTTTTACTTCTAGGGAGCCTAGCAAAGACAATCCTCGTGAAAACCATGACTCTTGGTTGTCAGAGCCAGGTGCTTGAAACAGAAAAGTGTCCCATTTTAGTGTCAAGAGTCATCACGTGTGAAGAACTCAGACCATGGACAGTGCCCCAGAAAGTGCAGTGTGGGGAGGAACGGAGGGAGGCCAAACAGCTGTTCTCTCATTCAAAAGGAACTGAGAGTTTGACCTGTGGATCGGATGGGAATGCATGTGGAGGGACTGGAATTTTGACTTTTCTAAAAAAGTCACTCCCGAGTCTTTGTGAATCTATTTTAAGTATCATACCCGCTAATACATATAAAATGGCAAATATGTCTAGTGCTACGAAGGAAAGGAACACAGTGCTATATGAGAACTCTCTAGGGAGATGAGAATTAGTCTGGAAAGTCAAATAAGTCTTTCCTAAGGAAATGGTGCTGGCGCTGAGACCCAAAAGACATGGAGGAGATACCCAGGGGAGGGAGGAAGGGAAGAGCATTCCAGGCCAAGGGTACAGCAATGTTCAAACGTCCAGTGGTGGGGACAATATTACGTAAGGGAGGCTGAAACATGGCAGATGGAGCAAGGGTGGAAGGCTGGTTTGAGATCATCGTGATTGGCAGACAGGTATCAGACCTCTCAGGCTGTGTAAACTAGGGTAAGGAGTTTAGCCCTAATTCAAAGCATGAAGTGAAGTAATTGAAAGATTTCTAAGCAAGGGATTAATGTGATCAGATTAGGATCTTAAGAGATCACTCTTGCTACAGTGTGGAGAAAGTTTTGGAAGGGGCAAGGTGGTCTTTCGGAAGACCAGTGAGTGGGCTACTGCAGAATCCTGGCTGGCAGAGGAGGACAGCTTAGATGGAAAGTAGTCAGTGTTTGCTCACAAACCCCCCAAAATAATTCTGAGACACTCTGTATCCCATCCCACACGGAAGTCGACATCTAAAATGTTTCACTCTAAGTTTAAGTAGTTGTAAATATCTAATTTCTGCTATATTGTAAATGTTGACATTTTAAAATAAAACTTTAACATCACTATTTTGATGGCATCCACTGAAATCTAAATACCCTGCCAATTTGATACCCATCATCATCCATTTAAAAATACATGAAAAAGCTCTCCATTAAGTTGGAAAATCGGCATTCACGTTTCATCTCCTTGAACTCATACTTCCATGCCTCTTCCCTCACATAATTTTATCTGAATGTGATCTATCTTTTATCCTCGACATCTTTTGTGGAACCCCATAGTGTTTCTCTGTAACAAAAATACACAAACAAATGGAAATGCTATGTTATTCATTGTGACCCAAAGACTCTAAATTTTTTAAAGTTTCCATCACTACAGTTATTAATCATAATACCCAGTTGCTCAGAATAACAAAGATTGTAAAGTTTTTGATAACTAATTATTCAACATGAAAAGTCAAGTTTGGTTGGAAATGAATCTTTAGAAGAGATGGATGGGATTTTCTTTCCCCATGAATTAACGTTTTCACGGACAAGTATGAGGTGTGCAAATGTGAGGCAGGATCCTGCTTTAATCGTAATCCTACTTACTTTTTTTTGTCCAAAGAAGTGGATGGGAGCAAAAGGAGATCTAACATCGTATGTTGTCTCCTTCTTTGAATTCCTTCCATGAGGTCTGCCAACAATCACACAACGATCTCTCATGAAAAATTGTATTTAAGGACCAATCAATCAGCTGACAACTCGATTAAGTCCCGTTGCAAAACACTGGAAGCCACGTGGCCTTGCTCCTTAGAGCCCTTCATTTCGCAATGTCTGAGAAATATACCAAAAAACCTTTGCAAAGACATGGCTATGGATTCCATCTCTTACTCTTTCACCTAGAAGTACTCTGCTTCATGTGATTTACTCGGAAAAGTCTGGGCACACTGACTATTAATTTAAACACACTTTTGACAACAATTAGTTTTGGATAAAAATGCTCTTACCTTATACTTGTCTTCAACATATTGCCGTCAAAACCTTAAAGTGGCAGATCTAGCTCATTCAATATGTGGGAAACATATGCCATGAAACTTCACTGGGAAAAGCCCTCATCGTTGTCACATCAATGAGGCAAATCAGCCTTAACTTCTGTCAGAACAATCTGACTTGCTTTTTCAAATTAAATAATTGTGTTAATGTGTAGTTGGAAGAATATTTTTTAAACCACTAAGAAATGCATGATAGGACACTTCTTTGAACATAGATATTACTAGAAACGTCAATATCGAGATTTAAATGCTATAGAGGTAATATACCTTATCCATTTTTTAATCAATTATAAAACGGGACAATAAGGCTGTTTCTCATCACCTAGTTTATTATAAACTTATGGGATTTCTAACTAAAATTTTATGTTGTCAAATAAGGCATTATTTTTTTTAAAGATTTTATTTTTTTCCTTTTTCTCCCCAAAGCCCCCCGGTACATAGTTGTATATTCTTCGTTGTGGGTCCTTCTAGTTGTGGCATGTGGGACGCTGCCTCAGCGTGGTTTGATGAGCAGTGCCATGTCCGCGCCCAGGATTCAAACCAACGAAACACTGGGCTGCCTGCAGCGGAGCGCGCGAACTTAACCACTTGGCCACGGGGTCAGCCCCGTCAAATAAGGCATTATAATGGCACGCATCCTTGCGTGTGTATTCCAGTCTCGTGTTGGTCTTTGGGGAATAAATAAATCACAATTAGGTAAACCTCAGAAATAAACCCATTTAATTTTATTAGACATTATGGTCAACCTCTCCTCATGTCATGAAGAAAGAGAAAAGACTCTACTGCCAAAAATTAATTCTTCTGGCAGCTAGTCCCATGCTTAGTGCCATATGAACCATAATCTTTGAGGCTGCGTTATGGAGCACCTGGCGCTATGGACCGAATTGTGCTCCCCCACCAAGTCTGGATGGTGAAGTCCTAACCCCTAGTTCCTCAGAAGATGAACTGATTTGGAAACAGGGTCCTTGCAGATTTGTTGAGATCGAGTAGGGTGGGCCCCCTAATCCAATGTGACTGGCGTCCTTATACAAAGGGGACATCTGGACACGGAGACACACACAGAGAGACAATGCCATGTGAAGATTGGATTTCCACGGCCACAATCCAAGGCTACCAGAAGCTAGATTCTCCTTCACAGCCTCCAGGAGGAAAAAACAGTTCCAACACCTTGATTTCAGACTTCTGGCCTCCAGAACTGTAAGACAATAAATTTCTCTTCTTTGCGAGATTGCCACCCAGTTCGTGGTAACTTCTACTGCAGTCCCAGGAGCCTAATACATCTGGGAAAGTTTGGATTCCCCTGGAATCCACAGCCTGTCCAAGGGAATAGCTTGGCTTTCTCCTTCGGCACTGGCTCACTCACATGTTGTGGGGCGGTTGGTTGGGACCCTGGTTGCCAAGGAAACCCTGAGGTTTGGCTGGAGTTGGCCATGTACATTTGCTATGCTGTGAGGCTCTGTCACCTGCCTCCAAATTGGGCTTCCGAGGACAGGCCCCTCCTCTGTGTCCTTTTGGTGGCTCTATGGAAGGTGATTTCCCCAGTGCTCTAGTCAGCCACAAGAGAAACCAGCCTCTGACTCCTCCAAATCATGAGTGTGTGTGTGAGGGGGGCAGGGATCAGGATCCCTGGAGGGGATGCCACAAGAAATGTTCCCTGTAAGCAGAGAGGTTGTGAGCAATATCCAGTAGGACACTTGTGACCAGCAGTGACAGATGACTGCAAATAAGATGCCTGGCCTCAATTGGGATGACCTCCTAGGGCAGAGCTGGGCCGAATTGGGCCTGCTTGAGTTCGTGGTCCTCACACACTCCCTGGAAGAACTGAGTCTTTTCAGGGTCAACTCAGAGGAGAGAAGGCGGCCAGCAGCACATGGCCTCCAGGCAGAGCCTAGGCCCTCCCTTTCGGGACATGGAGTGCCCCCATGGCCTGCAGCTTTGGGTTAGAGGGAAGGGGGCACTAGCTGACAAAGACAGTGGCCTCGAGCGACTGGGGGACAGCCAGGCAAAATACTGGCTTCCGATGGAGAAGTTTGGTCCGGGTCAGCAAAGGGGCCCTGTCCAACAGGAATCTGCTTGACTCCCAGCTCTGGTGTTTCTCAAATCCCAGATGGTGTTCCTCCTCAGTGGCCCCTGGGTTCGCTCACCTCCTGGACCTCTGTAGCCACTTCCGGCGTGACACAAGTGCTCCCTCTAGTCCATCCCCAACACTGCTTCCTTGCCAACCTTTCTAGTTCACAGACACGAGCAGGTCATTACTCTCCTTCACAAACTTCCAGGACAGAGATGCTAGCCTGGAGATTCCAGTGGCCTGCTGCACATCTGGGGCAGAAGTCCACAGTTCTTAGCATGGGTACCACAGGCCCTTCATGGTGGCCCCATCTGACCTCCCTGTGGACCTGCTCTCTCTCCTTGCCCCTCCATCCATCACCCCGGGCCCCATCCACACTAACCTTCTCTCCAGGCCCCAGATATCTTCTGACATTCGACTCCATCCACTGTAGAGTGAGTGCCTCGACTGTGGGGAGCTTGTCAGGACTGCGAGGGCTGACAGAAAGGCAAACAATCAAGGTGGGCCAAAGATCAGCTCAGCTACTGGCGTGGAGGCACTTTCCAGTCCATGGCAAAGGGAGGGAGAATCCAAGCAGCACGTGGCAGCCTTGGCGAGTTGTGGAGTCAGGTGCTACTTCATTCTGCAAGCAGTATACTGGAGAGAAGGGAACTGGACATAGCAAGAGCTCCAGAGTACCGCACAAAGTTCTCGCTGGATCTATGACTGCCTACTAACTCTGCATGCTCAGATTGAGACACACAAGGTTGGGCACAGAACGCCTTCCAGGAGCTGTGAGCTGGAGAACTACCAGAGCTTACCCAGTGTTCCCACCAGTCAGAGTGGAGAGACCACACTGACGTGCCCAGATACCCATCACAGAACCCAGAAAGGCCACACATTAGGAGGGAGGCTCAGGTAGCCCTATGAGACCTACATTAACAAAGCTTAAAAACAAGCCTTGAAAGGCTCCTGCTGGTCTGCAAGTAAACAAACTGCCTGCTGGAACAAAACCAAGACACTTAAGAACATAATGGTTAAAACGTCCAGCCTCCATGCAAAAGTTTCTAGACATGGGAAGGAGAAAAACGTGACCCATAACCAAGGGGAAAATGTGGCAAGAACAATGGGACTAGCACGTGAGAACTTAAAGGCAGCTATAATGTGTTCCAGAATCGAAAGGGCAAACATGAGTATAATGAAGGAACCAATGAGGAATAATCTCAATAGAAAATGACAACAGTAACGAAGAACCAAATGGAGAACTGAAAAGTACAGAGGAGAGAATATGGAACACTGTAATAGACCCACAAGCACACAGTCAACTGATTTTTGACCAACACCCCAAATAAAATCAGTGTCAAAACGAAAATCTTTTCAAATGCCTTGACCCCATACCTCCCCCAAAATACAAAAATTCATTTAGGTACACCATAAGACCTAAATGCAAAAGCTAAAACTACAGATCTTCTAGAAGAAAACACAGGGCAATACCCTTGCAAATGTAGGCCAGGCAAAGATCTCTTAGGCATGATCAAGAAAGTGGTCACTATAAAGGCAAACAAATGATGCACTGGACCTCACCATCATTTAAATCCATCTGCTCATGAACAGACACCACTAAGAATACGCATAGGGAAGACACAACTGGGAGAACATATTCCCAACACATATATCTGACAAAGAACTCACATCCAGAGTATTTTGACAACCTGCACAACTCGGTAATAAAAAAGGCAAAGACCGCAACTGAAAACTGGGCAAGAGACTTGAACAGGCACTTCACTAAGGAAGATAGCTAATAAGCACACAAAAACGGGCTCCATATCATTAGTCATCACAGAAGTGCAAATTAATATCACAATGAGTCACCGACCAGAACAGCTAAAAGTTCAAAGCTGGAAACGCAAAATTTTTTGAGAACCCCAAGAAACAGGCACTGCTGATGGGAGTATAAATTGTCATAAGAGCTTTGGAAATCTGTGTGGAGTTTCTCATTAAGTTAAACATAGCTCCACCCTGTGGTCCAAACATTGCCCTCCTAGGTATTTACCCAGGAGAAAGGAAAACAAATGCCCACAAAAACAGACTCCCACACGGATGTTCACATAGGCTTTGATCACACGACGACAGTAGCAACATACACGACAGTAGGAACCTTGAAAACAGGAAGGTGCCAGGGTCTGCAAGTGGATGACTGCAGAGTAGGCCCAGCTGTAGGGCTCAGCAGCCCGCCACCAACAGAAGTCTCGCCCCTGTTTTGTGAAGAAGCAACAAGTGCCTTGCTCTGCCTTCTTCCCAGCTCTCTTATTTGATTCCTCAAATAAAAAACCACCAACCATCTAACACACACACTCACACAGAAACTCACACACCTTCTCACACATTCACTCACACGCTAACACACACTCACCCATTAGCACACATTCACTCACACTCACAAACTCACACACGCTCACTCATACCTCACACACCAGACACATTCACTCATGAACACATTCACACACACATGCGTTCACTGACACATATATCCATTGATACACACGAACACACGTAAGCATACACTTGCACACTCACACCCTGTCATGCACACACTAACACACTCAAAAACTCATACATACTCACCCCCTAGACACATTCACTCACATACACATTCACACACACTCACATACATTCCATGACACACACACCCACTGATACACAAACACATCCACACATTCACACCCCACACACTCATGTGCAAACTAATACATACTCAAAAATGCCCACACCCGTAAACATTCACTAAAACATTCACAGTCTTACCTACTCACTCACAATTCACACACACTCACTGACACACATTCACAAACTCATACATACTTTCACTCACACATACACTGAGAAGCTGGCCGGGTTTTGATGCCCAAGGTCTCGATGCCCTGAGCCCCAACAAGATGGTGAGGGATGCTGGGGCCTCTAGCTCCCGGCTGCTGTTCCTTCCCTTCCCTTATTCCTGGGAAGCTCCCTGCTCCTTGGGAGTCCAAGCAGCCACTGCTTGTCCCCACAGCATTCTATCGACTAGTACCACTGACTAGCTCCATTCCTTTGCCTGGTTCATTTAGCCACTATTCCTTGAATGTCGACCACCTTGTGGAATTAGGATACCTCAAAGCCCTCAGTGACCCTGCTCCACACATACGCCAATGTTGACCGGGCCACTGTTGCTTCACCCCCAGCAGACCATTCCCTCAATTGCCCACAGCAGAGGCGACTCTCAGCTGAAACAGTCAATGAAATTTATTGAAGAGAACCACTTACTGAAACCGTTGAAGAGAAGGGAATAACAACACAGAGCAGACCTCTAACAGCCACTATAGCCCACAGGTCTCAGGCCCCCCCTCCTCCCGGGGACCCTAATGAGGTGCCTCAGCTTCCCCCATGCTGAAGCCTTCCCACCAGTCTCCCTTCCTGGGGCCCCCATGCTCAGCCTCTTGCCAGGATGATGGACGCTGGCCATGCCCTCTCACTCCAGGGCACCCCCTCCCCCTCTGGCTGACAGGCTGGGGTGGGGCCCTGCCCTATGGGCCACACAAGACAGTCACAGGACACTGGAAAATACAACAGGGGACACCACACCAAGCCCAGGAAACTGAGCCACAAGTAACAGCAGGCTGGCACATGAGACCACAGTCCCAGTGGAGCCTGCCGCAGCCCCTCCATGTCCCTGCTCCAGTTCTTCCTTCCCGAGGTCCCGGGGTGAGCGCCGGCCACGCCCTCGTCTGTCCATCCTTCCAGGCATCTCCTGGGACTGGGTTCGGGGACTCTGGGGTGGGGTGGGGGCCACTGCTCAGATAAGCACACATCTCCACAGGAACAAGCAGCAGTTGGCCTAAATCTCCACCGAGAAGGCAGAGTTGAGCTCATGGCACTGGACGAGAGCGAGCAGAGCCCGGGCTGGCACTGAAGCTCACAGCACGTGCCAGGGCCGAGAGGGGGCTGCCCGCTCAGCCAGGACCCCAACCCTGGGATCACACATACCTCACAGCTCTGCAGAGAAATCATGAGGGGTGTGTGTGTGTTTTGGGGGTGGATTACTTGACACGTGGGTCACTACAGGGTCTACGGAGACACAAGTGGGCTTCCCAGAACAGGGAGAAGCCTGCCCCAGGTGACAGTGAATGAGGATCCCCTTGTTGGGAGGCCCAGACAGCTGGCACCCTTGAGATGACCCCTAACGTCTCCCAGGCCCATGTGCGTGGCAGACGTCCTCAGGCACCCCTCACCCAGGCCGGGGCTGCCGCTTGGGGGAGCCACCAGGCTGGCTGCCTGAGTTGGCAGGGCTTGGGACAGGGCTGGGGCTCGGGCTCATTGTGGTGCTGCCTCGGGTGGGGGCACACCTCTCCGCTGCCCGTTTGGGGTAACATATGGTCATCTTGGTCACTTGGAGGGGCTGATGGTGAGGGTCAGGGCCCCTTGGGGATCATGAGGGGCCAGGGGCTTGCTTTGGGCTGGACGGGCCCCTCCCTCAGCCTGGTCCCCATGTGGGGTGAGGCGGCTGCCCTGGCCTCGCCTCCCCCTGCCTCCAGGGCTCTGCTGCCCGGGAGAGAAGGCCCCTGGGCCTTCTGAGCCTACTTGCCCCAGGAGGACTCGGGCCGGCTTCTCTCCTCAGCCCCATCCTCGTTTCCCGGCACCTTCTGGATGAGCCCCTCCTCGGGGGTCTGCTGGGCCTCTTGGTCTCCCACCTGAGCGAGGCATTCTGGGTCACAGCCAGGACCTTCTGGGCCCACCCTGGAAGCACTGACCATTTGGGCAGGGGTGGGGCCCCTGGAGGCCTCTGACGGTCCTGCAAGACCTAGCCCTGCACCAGTAGGACCATTTTCATGTTCCCCAGGGGCAGGGGAGGACTTGGTGGTCTCCTTAGGGGCAGGGGCTGCCATGGCAGCATCACGGGTGTCAGGAGGTGCGTCATCGGCCTCTTCACGGGCCGGGGCAGCGTCAGCGGTGTCTTCACAGGTCAGGGAAGCCTGGGCAGCATCTTCATGAGCCCAGGCGGCCTGGGCAGCATCATGGGGGTCAGGAGCAGCCTCTCCAGGGTCGACTGTGACAGGAACTGCCCCATCGGTCTCTTCACTGGCGTGGACAGCCTCGGTGATGTCTTCCTTCGGGGGGGAGGCCTTGCTATCTCCTGTAGTGACGGGGGTGCCCTCAGTGGTGACCTCATTGGCTGGGGTGGCGTGAGCGGCATCTTCATGGGTCAGGGCAGCATCTTCACAGGCCAGGGCAGCCTAGGCAGCATCTTCACGGGGTGGGGTGGCATCTTCATGGGCCATGGCAGCCTGGCAGGCAGCTAGGTCTCAGGGGCGTGGGGTAGGGGGTACCCGCTCAACATGCAAAGGAAAAAGGGGGATGA
>NC_060276.1:2356321-2368376 GCF_021613505.1 Equus quagga
GCACTACCCCTTCAGAGAGCATTGCCACCTTTCCCTTTGCCCAGATAGTCTGGGTCCTCTTTCATTGTGCATCTCACTAGCCTGGTCTTTTTGTTTTCCATAGAGCAAGTCTGCAGGTGGAGGTGGTATGGATATGTTTGTGCCCACTCTCCCTGAAACCCCACAAGTGTCTAGAGATTTTCCATTGCTCAGTAAGTGTTGTCATTGTTTTTCCATGACGAAGTTTTCACATTTCAGGATACCTCAAGTTAAAACACATTTCTGGTTTTTTCAAAGACTCTCCGTCTAATACTCACTTTCTCATGAAGGATGCTAGAGGCCTCTGGGGTGTCAGAGTTCTTTGTTGCATGGCCCCACTCCATGCATCTTGCACATTTAGCAGTCCTGAATCCCAGGCACTGGATGCCAGTGCTGCCTTCCCCCATTCAAGGAGAAAGCCAAGATCACTCCCACTCATTTTCAAAAGACCAAGGGACAAGACCATCCCAAGTTGGGGACCATCGGAACCCCAAAGCTTTGTACTTCACCCATAAAAAGGAGGAAAAGCCCTCACCATGTCCTAGTCTGCAGCCAAAGTGCCAACTCTACTCTCTCACTGGAGAAATCTCCCATGTGTGCTGAGCAGGAATGCTTTTCTAGTGCCCCACACCCACCCCCAGCAGACCCTTCCCTCAATTGCCCACAGCAGAGGTGACACGCAGCTGAAATGGTCAATGAAATTTATTGAAGGGGGCCATTTACTTAAACTATTGAAGAGAAGAGAATGACAACACAGAATGGAACTTCTGAAGGCCACTACAGCCCACAGGTCTTGGGTCCCTCCCTCCTCCAGGGTCCCTAATGAGATGCCTCAGCTGTTCCCCATGCTGAGGCTCCTCTGCCATAATCTCCCTTCCTGGAGGTCCCACGATCAGCCCCTTGCCTGGATGATGGACGCTGGCATTGTCCTCTCACTCCAGGGCATCCCCCCATCCTCTCTGGCTGACAGGCTGGGGTGGGGCCCTGCCCTATGGCCCACACAGGACAGTCACAGGACGCTGGAAAACACAGCAAGGGACACCCCGCCAAGCTGAGGAAACTGAGCCACAAGTAACAGCAGGTTGGCACATCAGAGCACAGTCCCAGTGGAGCCTCCCGCAGCCCCTCTCGATGTCCCTGCTCCAGTTCTTCCTTCCCGAGGTTCCTGGGTGAGCGCTGGCCGCACCCTTGTCTGGCCTCCCTTCATGACATCTCCTGGGACTGGGCACAGGGTCTCTTGGGTGGGCTGGTGGCAACTGCTCAGGTAAGAACACACACATCTTCACAAAAACAAGCAGCAATTAGTCTAAATCAACACCAAGAAGACAGAGTTGAGCTCACGGCACTGGACGAGAGTGAACAGAGCCTGGGCTGGCACTGAAGCTCACAGCACGTGCCCAGGTGAAGAGGGGGCTGCCCCACTAAGCCAGTTCACACACACCTTGTGGCTCTACACAGAAATGATGGCTAGTGTATGTGTATGTGTGTGTGTGTGTGTGTGTGTTGGGGCGGGATTACTTGACATGTGAGTTGCTACAGGGTCTACAGAGACACAAGTGGGCTTCCCAGAACAGGGAGCAGCCCGTCCCAAGTGACGGTGAATGAGGATCCCCTTGTTGGGAGTCCCAGATGACTGGCACCCTTGAGATGACCCCTAACGTCTCCCAGGCCTGTGCAGGTGGCAGACGTCTTCAGGAGCCCCTCACCCAGCCTGGGGCTGCCACTCATGGTAGTTGCCAGGCTGGCTGCATGAGTTGGCAGGGTTTGGGGCTGGCTTTGGCAACGGCAGCTGCTGAGTTGTGGTTCATCAGGCCAGTCCCAGGTCCCCTTGCCTGCTTTCTCCAGGTCTCCAGTGGCCCTGCGCAAACACAAGCAGAACAAAACAACATCCCTCCTGCAACAACTCCTCCATCCTCCTCCTCTTCATCATCCTCCTTCTCTACTTCTTCCTTCTCCTTCACCTCTTCCTCCTCCTTCCCTTCTACCTCCTCCTTTTGCTCTTCCTCCAGCTTTCCCTCCTCCTTATCATCTTCTTCCTCCTCTTCCTGCTTTGTACCAAAGGTTTCTCTGCACACCCACTCACATCAAAGCCATCTGTGGGTACAGGCCCCCCAGGTACCCAACACCCCCTCCTGTCCTCACTTGCTCAGGGGCTCAAGGGTGCTGCCTTCCTGGGGCTTCCCTAGGGCAGTGTACATGATCCTGAACACAGGCTGGACCCTGCGGCCTCCCCTCCGGAGCTTTACCTCTGTTCTGCGCAGCTCTTCCTTACTGACGCTGGTCCCTTCTGTCAGGGGCGGCCCCAGGGAAGGCTCCTCCGGGTCCCACGTGGCTTGGGAGCCAGTTGGCGTTCTTAGCTCAGAGCCAACAGGGTGGGCATTTGGGGGTGGCCAGATGGCAATGTCGATGCCAGAACCCCCACCTTTACCTTCTTCAGCCTCTGCCTTGTTGAGGTTCCCTTCTGAGGCTTGGACACCACATGTGCTGGGTACAGTGGATCCTTGCTTTTGTCGCAGCCGCCTCTTTGAGACCCTGTTCTTGGACCTCACTGAGCTGCATTTGGCTTGGTAGCTGGGGTCTCTTCCAGTGGGCAGAGGTTGAGGGTGCTCAACCTGGGCCTGGCTGCCCTGCCCCTCTGCCCCACTCAAGTCCCCTGCTGTTTGTGTGGACTGTGTCTTCCCCTTCTTCCAATACGTCTTTTGTCTCCTCACCCTGTAGTAAGAAGAGCTTCCCTGTTCTCCTGAGCCTACTTGGCCTTGGGCTTGGGATGGCTCTTGTCCCAAGCCCAGCTCCCGTTTCCCGACTCTATTGCCGCCTGTCTCTTCTGCTTTACCAAGAGCAGGTTTGGAGGGTTACTACATTGTACCCTGATGTGACCATCCTCTCCACAGCTATAGCAGAATGTGTGGTGTTTCTGTTTTCCTGAACCTCGAGAGCTGGCCCTTGGCACAGCCTCCCTCCACTGTTGGCCTCCACACCTCCCGCGCTGGGACCCTTGGGAAGGCCTGGCCTGAAGAGTGTTGCCAGGGGCAGGGAAAGACACTGCCCCGGATGCACTGGTTCTGGCAGACGGCCTTATGCCTGCTTCCAACCCCTCCAGCCTCTCCCTCTCCGGACCTAAAGTGGCCTCCCACTCCTCCTCCTCACGCAGGAGCTTCACCAGTGCCAGGAAACCAGGAGGCTTCCTTCGCTGTTTCATCAGCTTAAGCCTGTCTCGAAGCTTGTCAGTAAGGGTGGCCCCACTTAAGACTTGTTTCAGGCGAGCTTGATTCACATTCCTTCGTGATACCGCATTTTTTTCTACAGCTCTTTGGAGCAGGGGTTCCAAACGCAACACAAAGCTAGAGACTTTCTCTCCTGCCTCCTGATGGGCCTTACAAAATTTCATGTGGGCGATTTTACGGCTCTCCACAGGTCCAAACACCTGCTTCAGGGCTGCCAGGCACTCCTCCACAGTTATGGCAGCATTGTTAGCCCGCAGCCCATGGACCACCTGCAGAGCAGGGCCCCTCAAGCATTCCATCAGCCTGCGCCTCTTTTCCCCCTCAGGCACCTGCCACATCTCTAGCACCTCAGTGGTGTGCTCAAGCCAGGCTTCAAAGGTCAGTGCCCCTGGGATGGACACGGTGTTCCCAGAAAACACTCTTAGTTCTCTGTACAACATTTGTTCTAGCAGAGGCTGCACTGCTGCCCCCAGGGCCTGGGCCCAGGTCCAGAGATCAGGTGATATGGCCACTCTCGGAGCAGGACAATTGGCGTCTGATCTGAGGACTCTGTTCATGTCTGACACTGTCCTCCTCTCCTCCTCTAAGAAGCACTTCAGTCTATTGAGAAATTCGCCATCTGAGTTACGAGGTTTTACAACCACTTCCCATGGCCCTCCCTTTCCTGGTATTTCCCGGGGGATCAAAGCATAGTCAATGTCTTGGGCAAGCTCCAAGAGAAACGCATGGGCATTCTCCTCCCTCCTAAACATCCTGCCAATGACCCTATACCTGCCCAGGTGCCTAAGAGCCTCCTGAAGAGTCTCCTCAAACTCATCCTCACCACAGTCCTCAGGAATACCCAGGATGAGCATGGACCTCTGGGTGTTCAGATGTTCCCCCCTACACCAGTCCTGCAACAGGGTCAACGGCATGTCCCCAATCTCTGCAAAGTCCAATTTACTGGGGAATGATCAGTGTGTGATTCACATAAATCTGGCCCAACTCCCAGGGCAACAGCAGACGGCCCAGGTCTCCACAGCCTGTGAACAGGAACCAGCAAGAGTTAATGCCGGTCAATGCCGACTCCCCACCCCCGCCCCCAGCTACCCCTCCTCCTCCAGCGGCGCCTCTGGGGCCCAGGCTCAACACCCGCCCTGCCCTCTGCGGGCTCACAGGGTCCGCGGCCCCCTCCCCACGCCAACCCCGACCCCCGCGGGCTGCCGCAGTCCTGCTGGGGCCGGCGGAGGGCGACGGGGTCTCCCGGGGCCAAGCGCACTCTCCCCGAGTCTGGTACCTACTTCTGGGTCGGGATCCTTTCTGGTCGAGGTCCGAGCAGGAGGGGGGCGGGGCGGCGCGGAGCTGCCGCGGGGTCGGGCGCCCCTCTTTCCCGCCCCCGCCCGCTCTCGCTCCTTCTCCTGGTCCCTCTCTCAGCGTGGCACGTGGGCCAGCGCGCTGGCGCCTGCTCGCCCCTACTCTCTGCAGTGCGGACTCGGGGCGGGGGCGCAGTGGCAGCAGAGCGCGGACCCTCCGCGTCGTCCCGGAGACCGCAGGTCCATTGGCGCGCGCGGGTCACGCGGCCAGGCAGTCACCGCCACCGCGGGCGCCCAGGGACCGCGGGTGACGTAACCTGCTCCTTCCCCCGCCCCCGAGGGAGCGCTGGCACTGGTGGGGACCCCCGGGGTCCGAGAGTCAGTGCCCCCATCCGGGACTCAGCCTTGCTCTCCGCCCCTCCTGGAACGTGCCCTTGGGGCACCAGAGTGAGGAGGCGTCTACACCCCGGGGTGCCCACCGCAGAGCAGCTGGACAGGCCCGAGGTGCGCCTGCCAGCGCTGCGTTCCGACCAGGGGTGTGGAGCAGGGGTGTGTGTGTTGGGGGGGTGCCCTCCGGAGCCTCTTCACCTGCTCTCCCCATCGCTCTCTCCGCACAGGACTGGTCCTGTCCCAAGGCTCCGCGAGAAGCACCTCATCCAGGTGCGATTCGGTGGAGTAGATGCCACATGCGCACATGCGCGCTCACACACCACCCAACGTGCCACCCATACCTCATCTTGCGGGGTGGGCGACAGGCCTTGGCCACCGGCTTTGGCCACTGAGGGTGCTCGACGGATCAAGGCACTTTGCTGCCCCAGTTGCCAGTGGTCAACCTCAAAGAGAGTGATCCAGCGTCCAGGTTTGCCCAGGCCTTTCCCATTTTACAGGCTGCAAGTCCAGTGTCTTGAGAAACTGCTTTCTCCATTTGGAGTACAATGCTTAGGGCTTGCCTTTTCCTGTGGCAGGTGGGCTGCGGTTTGTGCTGTATCTGTATCGGTTGTTGGGTCCCAGGCAGCATCGGAAGGAGGGAATGACTGCTCTTCAGGCCCAATGACATGCGTGCTCCTGCCTGCTCTGCCAACTAGACCCTCACCTCCTGTGAGCTGAATTCTCCCCAGCCACACGAGGAGGGGCTTGTGGTTGATGCCAAGGCAGGACTCACCCACCAAGACAGGTCTGGGAAGCTACCTTGTACTGAGTGTGACATAGAACTGTCCACGTGTGTTCCGGCCCCACGTTGTGATGGTGCATCCTGCTTGCCTGCCTGCCTGCTCAAGTAGCAATAACCGCTAAGGGATTTTCCCTGGTCAAACTGGAATATCATCCTACGGCTTCATAGGAGTTATTTCATTTACCCCTCACCACAGAGGTAGGCATTAACATTATCCTTATTTGACTCATAAGGCTCAGAGAAGTTAAGGAACACAGTTAAGGTCATGCAGTGTATTGCAGGTAGAGCAGCAATCGGATCCTAAATTGATCCTCATAGCCCTTTGAATAGACTTGGGACCATTTCTCCCCTGCTTGCTTTATCCACAACACACTTTACTTCCCTTATTTCTGTCCACTCACAATTCCTGTGAGGAGGAAAAATCCTCCTTACATTTACTGTAGAGGAGATTGGCTCAACTTCAGATTTGTAGGTTTCCTCCTGCTCAATCATGTGGGAAAATGGCAAAATTGTCTAAAATTATCTTCCTCCAA
Organism: Equus quagga; assembly: GCF_021613505.1. Lineage (NCBI taxonomy): Eukaryota > Metazoa > Chordata > Mammalia > Perissodactyla > Equidae > Equus > Equus quagga. The sequence continues at coordinate 2,362,560 of NC_060276.1, forward strand.
AAGTGGTGATTCACTTTCCATGGCATATGGACTAGAACCTTGTCAGGAGTGCTTTGAAAGTCTACTATGTGTGTCTTTTTCCTTAAAAACATCTAAGAGGTTACTCAGAATCCATCTGTTGTATAAAAATACTTGGTTGCCAATTTCCAAATCAGCTCTTTGTGATCCTAGAAAGACAATGAAACAGCATGGTGATCAGGAGGACCACATCCTGGTCCCAGTTTTGCCACTCTGAGGACTCAACCATCTGCTCAACTTACAGAGGCAGAAAGTGAGGTTCAGAGAAGGAATACAACCATCCCAAAGTTGCACAATGAGTAAATGGCAAAGTTATGAGACGTCAGGTGGAGATGCCCAGTACAGCCAAGGCAGAGGGGAGCATCTGGAATTTCTGTGGGAAGAGGCATGTAGAGGTTCCAGCCAGGCGCAGTGAAGCAGATCTGGGGATGCTCTGGATGTCAGGACAGAAGGATCTGGGGACACCAGGTGATAGATTTTAATATGTTCAGTTTGAAAGCTTTTGAACCCTTTTGTAATTGGAGTTAACCTTTACCCTGGTTTAGGGGTTCCTTCACTCTGTGCCCAAAGGACAGTGAAGAATATTTTCTCCTCCGCTCAAATAGAAGAGCTTTGAGGCCAGTAAAAATGTCTTATTTGCCTTTATGTCCTGATCGCCTTGCATGGTAGCTAGCACAAAGGCACCCAAATTAGGGAACTAATGGATAAATGTCACTCATAAAGAGTTCGGTGGCCTTCCTCTGGCTTAGACCAATAGTGTCAGGGTCACCCTGGGGGCGGATTCCTAAGCTCCACCTCTGGAGAGTCTGATCTGCTGGGTCTGAGACAGGCCTGGGAATTTTTTACAAGAACTTCTGGTAATTAAATACTTAAAAAAATACATTCTGCAATATTTAACATACAAAAAGGTATAAATAAAAGTGCAACCAATACTTCTATACATAGTACCTAAGACATAAAATACTGCCAACAAAGTTAACACCTTTGCGGACTCCTTCCCCATTGGCCCCCACTCTCTGTCCCACAGAGGGAAGCACTACACACCTGCCTTTCTTTATACTTCCACTGCAGATAAATTCACCCTTAAGCAATTAGCAATATTGTGTTCTCATGCTTTAAACTTTATATAAAGGGTATCATATTCTCCGTATTCACCCATTTTATTAACTAATCATTATGTTTGTGAGAATCACTGTTTTTTTTAAGATTTTTAATTTTTCCTTTTTTCTCCCAAAGCCCCCCGGTACATAGTTGTGTATTTTCAGCTGTGGGTCCTTCTAGTTGTGGCATGTGGGACGCCACCTCAGCATGGTCTGATGAGCGGTGCCATGTCCGCGTCCAGGATTCGAACTGGCAAAACCCTGGGCCGCTGAAGCGGAGCTCGCGAACTTACCCACTCGGCCATGGGGCCGGCCCCAAGAATCACTATTTTGATACATGCAAATCTGGTTCCTCAATTTCCACTTCTGTGTAGTATCCCATTATGGGAGTGTGTGTGTGTACCAAAATTTATTTGTCAATTTTCCTATTAACAGATATGTAAGTTGTTTCTCATGTTAAGTTATCACAAACAATGCTGCTCTAAATATTCTTGGAGAGTTTCACTGGGTATGTGCCTAGCAGTGGCATTGCTGGGTCAAACGCTCTCTTCACTTTTAAGAGATACTGCCAAACTGTTTCCCACGTGACTGTATCAATTTATACCTCTACCAATCTCCACATCATCACCAACGTTTCATATTACGGGCCTTAAATGTTGCCAATTCAGAGGGATATCAATTATTATTTCATTGTGCTTTTATTTTTAATTTCTCTGATTATAAACAAGGCTTAATACCTTTTTTAGGGGGCAATTTCTGATTTCTCTTGTTTGGAATTTTAATAATGTTTTTTCCCCATTTCTTAATTGGGAAGTTTCTTCTGTTTCATGTTTCATGGGACTTCTTTATGTAATCTGAATACTTCTTCCTGTTAAGTTACTACTGCTGTGAAATCAATTACCAAAAAATACTGGTTCACAACAATCACGTTATTCTGCTCACAGATGTGTGAGTCAGGAATTGGGGGAAGGCCTAGTTGAGCAGTTTTCTCTTGGGGTTTCTCATGTGGTTGCAGATGTGAGCTGGGAATTTAATGATCTGAAGGCTCAACACGTAAGAGGACTCACTCACGTGGCTGACATTGAGTCACATTTTTGGTACTCACAGTGAGGAGCATCTTAATTTTTACAGGCATCCTTGGTGGCTCTGACAAAGCTGACCTACAAGTGTCCTCTTTTGGGGTGCTTTCGGCTTCACAGGGCTCTGTCCTTCTGGGAAACCTGATCCTAGAGACCTGAAGAAACAAGTGACCTGGCCCCTCAGGGAGCACCCAGCACAGCCGGAGGTTCTGGGGCTGGTGGTGGGCTGGGGTGGGGTGGGCTCCAGCTCTGCAGTGTCCCCTCGGTTCTGGCGTGGGGGAGCCCCTGGATGCACATTCAGGGTGTGAACCTCACCCTAACTCCTGGCACTGCCTGGGCCTCCTCTGCTCTGTGACCTGAGGACATGAGCCTCACACCAAGGCCTTCACCTCCGGGTTCCTGGAGCCCCTGTAAGAAGAAACACGGGGCACCTCAGGTTGCAAACTGCAAGCACAGCCCTGGGCCCCCAGGGCTGACAGGAGGGCTGGGCCAGACTCTGTGAGGTCCCCACTGTTCTGGGGTGGGCGGTGCCCTCAGAGCTCACTCAGGGTCCTCACCTTTCCCCTGGCTGTGCCTGAGCCCCACCCCTCTGCTACCCTGAGACAAACCTCTCAGAACAAGACCACAGACCCCTGAGACTGAGCAGAAGGAAGTGAGGGGGCCCACATCTGGCCACATCTGCCCAGGGGCTAACAGGAAGCACCAAGGGACAAGAAGTGAGCCCAAACTCTGTGGGTTCCATCTGTCCTGGGTTGGATGGTCCGCTGTCGTCACCCTGACACCCTGCAGGGCCTGGGTCAACTCCCTCTGTGGCCCTGAGGCCACCCTCCTTCGGCCAAGGCCTGGTTTCCTGGAGACACCGGAAGGGGAAGTGAGGGGGACTGAATCCACCCACCGATCCCGGGTGTCCCCACGGCAGACAGCAGGGTGGGGCTGGCCTGGGCTGCACGTGTCCCGGTGTGTGGGGGGGTCCCCAAACCCTCACCGTGACCCCGGCCAGGGCCTGGGATCCTGCCTCTGCTGACCTGAGTCCAGACCCTCAGACCAGGGCCTTGCCCCCTTCCCCAGACCACCGACCTGGAAATGAGGAGGGGCTCAGCCAGACAGGCCCTGCCGGGGGTGCCAGGGCTGACAATAGGGCCAGGCCAGATTTCCATGGGGTCCCCTCTTTGTCCTGGCCATGGGGGTACACTCACTCCTCCCTCGGGGTCCTTGACTCTTGGAATGTGTCAGCTGACCAGATGTGCTTCCTCAGATGACCTGACGTTGTCCTCGCAGACCAAGGTCCTCACCTCCCTGAGCCTCTGAGAGAAACGGGAGGAGGCTGCACATTCACCCCCACCCACCCACACCCCTGCCAGCATCCAAAAAGGCTGGCAGCTGGGACCAGCCCCGTGCCCTGGGGTGGGTTCCCCCAGACCTCCTGTAGGTTGTCTTTCCTCCTGCCGGGTCCTGCCCTTCCTCCTGCCCCCTGCCTGGAACAGCTGACATCTCCCCCTTAGACCAGGCCCTCTCCTCCTGAGGACCCCCCCCCCCCCCCCTTCCTGCCCTAGAAGTGAGCGTGCCATTTCGGACCACTACTGACTGTTCCTTCCAGGGCTGAGAACAGGGGACAGCCGGACTCTGTGCCATCCTTTCTTTGCTGAGGTGGGGGTACACTCAGTCCTCAGGAAGGGTCCTCACCCTGACACCAGGCAGATCCTGGGACTCCGCCCGCGGCTGACCTGCCATTGCCCCTCAGACCAAGGCCTCACCTCCCTGAGATCCCCCATCCCCAACCATGTGTCAGGAATCCGAGAAGGCCACATCCAGCCCTGCCTGCCCCGGGGCCTCCCAGGGATGAGAACAGGGGAAGCTGGCCTCTGTGAGGTCCCTTCTCTTCTGGGGTGGGGGGAACCTCCATGCCCTCCGTTCCTCCCAAAGGCTCCTTGTCTGGAGTCCTGGCAGATCCGGGACCCCTCCCTCTGCTGACCAGATGTGGCTCCCTCTGCTGACCCGCCGACGCCCCACAGAACAAGGCCTCACCTGGCAGAGCCCGAGGCAGAGGTGAGTGGGCTGCACCACCTGCCGCCACCCCTGCCTGGGGTCTTCAGGGGTGACAGGGGCAGGGCCGATTTCAGTGGGCCCCCCTCTGCCTGGGGTGGGAGTCCCCTCAGTGTCCTCAAGGTATTCCTAGTTACTCCTGGCCAGGCCTGGAACCTTCCCTTCTGCTAACCTGAAGTAGCATCCTGCAGGCCAAGGCCACGACGCCACTGAGACCCCGAGCAGGAAGTGGACGGGCCGCCCCTCCTGACATCCTGCCTGGCCTCGCAGGACTGATCACAGGGGCAGATTTCTGCTGGGGTCGCCTATGCCTGGGCTGGGGGTCTGCTCAGTCGTCTCTCGGGGTCCGGGGACCCCACCCTCGGCTGACCTGAAGTCACAGTCCTCACCCCCTGAAGACTCCGGAGGCAGAAGGCTGTAAACGCCTCCTCAGGTGGCCCTCTCTGGGGCCTCCCAAGCCCGAGCGCAGGGCCACAGGCTCCCTCTCTGTCCTGGGGTCCACGGTCCTCAGCTCTCCCTCGGCGTCTCCCCGGGACTCCAGCAGGCCCTGGGCCGCCCTCTCCGCCCCCTCAGGCGCTGCTCCTCTGACCCAGTCCCTAGTCTCTCTCTGTCCTGGATGTGGAAGGCGGGAAAGGCCACCTCTGGTGATGGCGCCCCGGGGGCCTCCCGGCGCTGACAGCAGGGGCGTGTCTCTGCGGGGTCCCCTTCGTCCTCCCTCAGGGTCCTCAGCTTGAGCCCTGGCAGGTTGCGGGACCCTCCCTCTGTGGACCCGAGGCCCTCACCGCCGTGAGACCCCTGGGGATGTCTGCTGAGGTCACCTCAGGCCACTAAACCCGGGTATGCCCACAGCTGAAGGCAGGGCCTTGGAGGGACTCCCCGGGATCATTAGCCGCCCTCTGCTCCTTCCTCGACCCCCAGGAGGGCCTGGCCCCGCCTCTGCCCTTGAGTCTGTTCCCAGCCCCGCAGGCCCTCCCCAGCAGGCTCCTCTGAGGAGCGGGACGGGGGCTCAGCCTGTCCATCCCCTGTCTCCCAGGGTCCCTCAGGGCTGAAGGCAGGGACAGACCTGGACGCCCTGTGCCCGGAGTCCTCCCTCCTGGGACTCCTGGCCGGCCCTGGAGCCCTTCCGTCTGCCTCCCCAAATCCGGCTTCCCTCAGCGAGGCCCTCGGCGCATCCAAGACCCCTGAGGCGGAAGCCAGGAACCTCACATCCAGACACCGTGACCAGGGGTCTCCCAGGACTGACGGCAGGGGCGGAGGGGCGTCCAGGGGTCCCTCGGCCTGACCTCTGCACCGTCCTTTCTTTGCTGAGGTGGGGGGTACACTCAGTCCTCAGGAAGGGTCCTCACCCTGACACCCAGCAGATCCTGGGACCCCTTCCTCTGCTGACCAGATGTGGCTCCCAACATGGCTGCCGCTGCCCACGCCCCCACCCAAACACAAGTACCGGGCTCACCGCAGTCTTCAGTCTCCCCGAGAGATTGTTTGGTTGTTTAGATATTGTTTTTCACATTGTGTGTTGTTTTTGAAGACTTTATTTAGAGCCTCTTAGGTGCCCAGAAAAATAAGAGGAAGGTACA